>NC_135571.1:3573110-3583110 GCF_964340395.1 Glandiceps talaboti
CCTCTTTTACGGCACCATCCAAGGTGTACCTCAACTTGATATTCTGGTTTGCAAGAATGGTTTCACGATATAATCCTAACGATATCATGGCGCAGAACGAAGTAATTTATCATTATTTGACGTCACGTTCTTACTTTTCGTTTATATTTTTCTTTGTTCAGTTTTGTTTGCGTGATCATAGATCACCGTTGTAATTTTTCTAGAGTCCCATGTTATCACTGTCAGCGGTTGTGCACTGTGCCAGTAGCCAAAGTACTGATCACCTCGGCTGATTCGAGCCTACGTTGGAATATTTCCGATGATCGCTTATCGCCTCGAGATATGACAACAGCGATTATTTCCAAATACAACGATTTCTGGAGGCTTGAACTGCTTACAGGATTAACACAAATAGTTGACCTGTTGACCATGATACGAAAATAACGTGAAAAAGCTAAGATTTTCAGATATTACATGGATATTTTAAAACATACCTTTTTACTTATCGCAATGTCATCACAACAAGCTATCATTCTATGCTGTGTTTTATTTTGGTTAATACTTCAAACATAGCACTAATAACCTTTCCCAGTAAACTGGTGTAATTCTATATTTGAAATACAACGGTGGCAATCGAGGTTTCGGTTTATAAAGGTAGACACAAACTAAACTAAACTACTGTGGCGACCTATTGATATAAGCTATTGAATGGATGTTGTAAGTGTACTCACAGTAGGGTGGCTTTTCTCACGACTTTCGATTGTCTTCATTTGTGAACTTGTCGTGTTTACACTATTTTGATTACAGTATGATTTATCCTCACAGCAGAGACGATAGTTATGATACAATGCGCATGCTCGAAGAAAAAAGTCCACTGTCATTTCAGGTTATCTGAAAATATGTTTCTTCTACACTTTCTCTGGGTGGACAATTCACAAAGTTGTAACAGTTCATTGAGAAAGGTTGTATTACATCATGTGTTTTCAAAAAGTCAAATAGTACGGATGTACCTATTCAGAGACTAATTATCAAGGTTTTAACTGATTAGCAGATAATTGCTATCTTTCCCCGACATCCAGACATTCTTGTAACGGTGTATATCGACCTTTTCTGTTATCATTGGTCAAAACAATGCTAACGGGTATTCAGAGTTATTTAAAATATGTGATTACCAAAGCATAAATGCACCGGTTTTATTTATAATTTCATAAGTACCAAATGATCGTTATACAATGTCAAAACTAAAAATGAACCAACAGGACTATGTTTTACAAGATCGCTACTGGATAATACGGGAGGAGATATACAGGGAGAAGAAAGGGAGAGAAAGAGAGAGACATTATATAAACTCGTATTTAAAAAAATGATAGTTACAGCACGTAAAAAGTGCAGAATGATATAAATGGTGTTTATCTGTACAAACAAGTATAAACAAATGAATATATACAGAACTTCTACTGTTAGTACTACCTGACACAACAGACAGGTATCGTTTATAGATTATCATACATACAATTACAGCCATATTTAGTGTTTAGTCAGATAAACTGCATTAGTTACACACAGTGGCACCGTTGCATGGCAATCAGTTCAATGTAACCATAGCAGAAACCTGTAAAATTAAAAATATACTAATTAAATCGGCTTGTGTTCCCTTCTCTTGGTATATGTTCAGGTTACAGTACACGGTATAGTGTAATGACCATCGCCAGAAGCAGGTTGGTCCATACGTACCTGTTTCTGACTTGGTTACAATTTGTAGTATCAATACTACAGTTTGCTTGTTGTGTATTACCACAGACATTAGAGAGTATGTATGTATGTATGTATGTATGTATGTATGTATGTATGTATGTATGTATGTATGTATGTATGTATGTATGTATGTATGTATGTATGTATGTATGCATGCCTGCGTGCTTGTGTATGTGTGTGTGCATGTGCGTATGTGTGTGTCTGTTTTTCTGTGTGCGATTGTGTTTGTTTGTGTGTGTGTGTGTGTGTGTGTGTGTGTGTGGTGGGGGGGGGGGTGTTTTGTGCCCGTGTGTGAAATACGCATCCAACAAACTTGAACTTTGTCTTTCCGGGTCAAAGTCGTGCCTACACCAGGAAATAATTTTCTTACAAATAGAACACTTCATGACTTTATAATAGTTATAGTTTCCGCAAAGTTCGAGTGAAATGAATTAAAATTAAAGAAACGACATTGTTCTGTTTATAATGTAACGTTTAATTATTTTTGAGACCCATAAACATTTTGTAATAAGTATGTATTTCCTGTACTTCACACAGAAACTTAGATTTACGATGTAGAGTGGAATTTGTTGGTAAATAATGAAGTATCTACAGCCAAGTTCAATGAACTCGCCAAAACAGTGTTACAAGTTTTTTCGTGGTTCATACAACATTGACAGGTATTATTAAGAAAACACTTCAGACACACTGACTTGCTACAAATGTAAACAAAATACAAGTAACTGCTACAGAAGGCATTTGGAGTCTGGGAAAATGTATACATGTAACACTTCGTGTAGTCTGCTGCAATCATCAATGGGCCAGGTAGTAACAATGTATCACATATTGTATTTTGTTTCCATTTGTAATGATTCGGCGTATTGTCCTTACAATGACAATGTTGTATGAAGCACGAATACAATGTTGTATGAAGCACGAATACAACATATTTGTAACACACACTCTTCTGGCAAGGTTTAATGAAAACGGTTGTATTTTCGAGTCGTTGACACTCAGTCATATGAACTTTGTCAACAAACAGTCGTCGCTACAAGAGGTACAATTATAGTTGTAAGGCGTATGGCATATCTAGGATTGAAAAAATGTCCCCCAACCCGCACCACTCTACTAAATGTCACTTCAAAAAATTCCATAGATATTTTCAGCAATATATTTGTTCGACAGTCAATGTAGTTGTCGTATTAAAAAAATAACTTCTGATTCTCTCCGGCACTCAGAACATACTTGCATATTCCAACCGCACTCTCTATAGAAACTGCAATAAAACATGGTACAAACAAACAAGAAGACACACTTTCTGGTTCCTCTGTTCCACTTTTCAAAGTTGCCGGACAATAGGGGTCACTAATACTTATATGCAAACAGTCTTATAGCTTCACAAGTGCACAATCTTAAGTCGTGAAGTGTTATGAATAGTTTCGTATCCCGTCCTTTCACATTGAAAGGCCATCGATAAATTTACAAGGAGATAATGATAATTACACACCTGTTGGAGAATCTAGGAACGGTCTGAGTATTTTTTACAATGTTAGATCCCATAATATTTGGTGTTTAATAGTAATACACATAGAAAAAGGTCGAATCCTCAAAGACGGATGTTATAAATCAAATATCAAGTCACACGCACAGGAAATATGTGGTCTACATTTAGACTATTTGAAAATAGACATATTAAGTTTGTGAACTAAAAGTTACAAATTTACCAAAACTGAAACCCATGACAACCTGTACCTCGACAGTCGTGTGTACATCTAGATATATGGCTTGACATATTTCGTGGAGAAGAAAAAATTATCGGTGGTAAAACTAGTCCGATAAACAGAAAATAGAATTTGAGAATGTTCCAAGTACACGCGAGGGTTGGTGACATGCACACGTTTGTGTTGTAAAATCTTCCATAAGTCATTTGTCACCTTGACAACGGCATGTATACGACATTTGATGTTCTAGATTTGGGTGCAGGTGCAGCCTTTCTTATCTCCAGTAAGTTTTAGGGATTACGTTTATAAGTGATTTATAATCCAGCATACCGTGCTACTGGGGAGGAAAAAAACAATGCTACACTGTGTTTCTGCACTTTTTTGCCGTCACATAACTAAACAGGCATGCCTAAACCGGGGAGAACACGAGCTAAATTAATCAAGTCTCGTGACCCGGACAGTGTTTTTTGTCAAAAATGTTGATTTATTCAATTAAACTGATGTCACTGTGTCTCATAGTCTACTTTTAATTGTTATCAAATTAATAGAAATGCCCAACATGAGTAGAAATCACTCAGTTTGATGTGTCAATCAAATAAATAAATTTATCAACAGGTGACACAAGTTGTGTTCTTTAACTCAGGAGCAGACGACGATGACCCTAATTCTATCTCGTCAAAATGAATTTTATCTCTATTTGTAAGGCTAATAGTCAACAAATTGCGACATCCTTTACCCAGGTGTACTCGAACTCTTACACAACTTTGCTAAATAATAAATCACACCCTCTCTGGCAGACAGACTGAGACATTTTTCCCGCCAAAATTGAATCGACAAAAATTCTACTTTTTCTGTACTTTTTTCCAATAACAAAAAATGTGTATTATAAAATTTCCTCTACTTTCAGAAGTACAAAAAATGCTTTACACGTGACAACATCTTCGAGTATTTCCGGAGATCTGTCGGCCAACTTTTGACCTCAATGTACGACACTCAAGGGTTTTTAACAAAATAATGAAAACTGACGTGGAGTATTAGTTTGCACACTTTACCAATTTACGGTTGAAGTAGTGTGCGTTTTCAATGAATCTGTCAGCTTCCACTAAATGTAGTGATACTCTCTCTACATTCCAACGGAAATACGTCGGTGCCCATGAAAACACTTGTATAATTTGGCAACAGAAATGTTTAAACATGGCAGTGCTTATCGTCTGCGTGATTCAAAAAGTGACATGTACTGAGACGGTTAATTACATCTCGTATATTATTCTGCAATAAATGAATACGAATTCACCTTTAGGACTTGCAACTCCATCCCGACAGCTACACAACAAAATAAATAATTTGCTGACAGATTTTTGTTAAAAAGTTAACACACCACCGAGCAGGTGGGTGGTTAATGGTTGTGGCAAGCTCTATGGTAATGAAGGCAGTTACTTGTTTGTTCGCGATTGTTTACTCGAGTGTCGTGTCTAGTCGTATTTTAACAGGGGACACTAAACTCAGTAGACAATCATGGCTAGTGCGTGGAGTAGGTAGAATGTCGTCAAAACGATTCATCTAATCACACTGATTTCAGAGTCGGACGTTGATTACGTCATCGTCGCCAGTGAGATCAGGAGAAGGTAAGTGTCCTTGTTAACTTGCCTTTCTCGTGGGTGGTAATTCATTCGGGGAATTGTAACCAGCCAGCTTTTTCATATGCCACTCTCAGTGACTCGAGCTGACCGGTCGAAAAGCATGCCTTTGGTGTTCAAACCTTTGCCCCTATATAGGTTATGTTGAAATGTAACAATCTTGTTCGTAAACAGAAATTTTCCGCGCTGAAAAAAATCAGTTAACTTACTAAAATTATTAAAATAAAAAGAAAACTTGCGTAGATATTTGAGCAAATTTACTTTTGCACCCGTTAGCCTGTTCATCGTCGAGGTGATTCTCTTTTGTCGGATCTCAAAAAATTCTGCGCAGAATGCAATATCGATTTGTCAGATTTTGTCGTCAAAATTGTCACCAGTTTATGTCAACTAATTTGAAGTGGACACGTTTTCATTGATTTAAGAGCCGCCATTTTTGTATTCAAAACTTACACAAGTGGTCACAAAAACCTCCCCTATTTCAAGTTTGAGGGCTTGATTTGGGGTCCAAGATCATAAAAAATCACTTGTATACTAATCAAAGTTATATTATAATAAGTTCGTATAGTGAATTCAAACTAGAGAGAATGTTTAGTCTGTTATGATGTCGAGTTGGTACTCATTCTAAAAGTGCTAGCTGGCGCCTGATTGTTCAGTTGCAGAAAGAAAGGTCTTACATTGCAATCATAACGGTGAACCGTTAATCGCGTTACTGGCAATTTCTCGGTCCCACAACTTCAACGTAGAGATAATAATTGATTGAACTAATAGTGCGACTGGTCACGGATGCGGACTGTTGTTTGTTTAGTAAAATTTGGGCTAATGTATTAGATAGAAGTGTCTGGTTGATTGTAGTAACACTTGGCGTTCATCTACTAGTAAACAACTTTGTTCACATTAAGGATTACTACACTAAGAACAGATTAAGTCGGGTCGGTGAATTTATAAGATTTTACGATGTCTCACAATTCATCATTCGTACGTGAACGGTTAGTAACTTGGACGACTTACATCGCAGACAAAAAAAACCTGGAAACGTTTATTCAGTTCACTACAAAAACAGAATATATACTTATACACACGAACTTAAACAAGTTACGAATAACAAACGGATGAAAAGTGAGAAATCTCACGAACTAGGTTTATCATTTACACAACGTACCACGTCTAACATCGCCACCTGACAAATTAGACCCGACACGAAATCTTCTAATCTCCCCTCAATTTTAGTGGGAAAAAGACGGAAAATCAACAGAAGGACGACTCGTGAATTCTAAATATTGTGTAAATCGAACAGATAAAACTATGCAATTACTGTTGCATTCTAAACTATCGTTATCACATCGCGTCACGTTTGCAGGGTAAATTAAATGATGTATGGTAAACTAGTTCTGACCTTTAACCTTTTGCCAAGGTGGATTGATAAAACTCGTCCTGCAACTTTAAAAACACGCAATCGTTACAAAGAAAATATCGTGTGACCTCGTGAAATGACAGAAGAAAGATGCAGAAAGTAAATATGAAATAATTACAAACAAGATGCCTTTAGTATGAAACAACACAGACAGTCATAGGTACAGAAAATATCAAACATGGAACGTGCTGGGAGAACGTGGATTCCATTTTGTGACAATATTTCGGAAAGTCGTTAAACCGTACTGCAGCGGGTTGTAAATTATGCGTCGTACTATGTTATTCAGACACTGGTTGATAAGTAATTTATATTTTTGTATCATACGAGTGATTTCGTTCACGGAAGTTTGTTTTGCAATAAATAAAAGAGTGAGCAAACTAGCTGAATTAGTAATGTACAGATATATACTGTCCTGTTCTACAGTATAGCCTGGTATCCATACTGTCCTGTTGTACAGTATAGCCTGGTATCCATACTGTTCTGTTCTACAGTATAGCCTGGTATCCATACTGTCCTGTTGTACAGTATAGCCTGGTATCCATACTGTTCTGTTCTACAGTATAGCCTGGAATCTATACTGTCCTGTTGTACAGTATAGCCTGGAATCCATACTGTCCTGTTGTACAGTATAGCCTGGTATCCATACTGTTCTGTTCTACAGTATAGCCTGGAATCCATACTGTCCTGTTCTACAGTATAGCCTGGAATCCATACTGTCCTGTTCTACAGTATAGCCTGGAATCCATACTGTTCTGTTCTACAGTATAGCCTGGAATCCATACTGTCCTGTTCTACAGTATAGCCTGGAATCCATACTGTCCTGTTATACAGTATAGCCTGGAATCCATACTGTTCTGTTCTACAGTATAGCCTGGAATCCATACTGTCCTGTTCTACAGTATAGCCTGGAATCCATACTGTCCTGTTATACAGTATAGCCTGGTATCCATACTGTCCTGTTCTACAGTATAGCCTGGAATCTATACTGTCCTGTTCTACAGTATAGCCTGGAATCCATACTGTCCTGTTGTACAGTATAGCCTGGTATCCATACTGTCCTGTTGTACAGTATAGCCTGGTATCCATACTGTCCTGTTCTACAGTATAGCCTGGAATCTATACTGTCCTGTTCTACAGTATAGCATGGAATCCATACTGTCCTGTTCTACAGTATAGCCTGGAATCCATACTGTCCTGTTGTACAGTATAGCCTGGTATCCATACTGTCCTGTTCTACAGTATAGCCTGGAATCTATACTGTCCTGTTGTACAGTATAGCCTGGAATCTATACTGTCCTGTTCTACAGTATATCCTGGAATCTATACTGTCCTGTTCTACAGTATAGCCTGGAATCCACACTGTCCTGTTCTACAGTATAGTCTGGAATCCATACTGTCCTGTTCTACAGTATATCCTGGAATCTATACTGTCCTGTTGTAACAGTATAGCCTGGAATCCATACTGTCCTGTTGTAACAGTATAGCCTGGAATCCATACTGTCCTGTTGTAACAGTATAGCCTGGAATCCATACTGTCCTGTTCTACAGTATAGCCTGGAATCCACACTGTCCTGTTGTAACAGTATAGCCTGGAATCCATACTGTCCTGGTCTACAGTATAGCCTGGAATCCACACTGTCCTGTTCTACAGTATAGCCTGGAATCCATACTGTCCTGTTCTACAGTATAGCCTGGAATCCACACTGTCCTGTTCTACAGTATAGCCTGGAATCCATACTGTCCTGTTCTACAGTATAGCCTGGAATCCATACTGTCCTGGTCTACAGTATAGCCTGGAATCCACACTGTCCTGTTCTACAGTATAGCCTGGAATCCATACTGTCCTGGTCTACAGTATAGCCTGGAATCTATACTGTCCTGTTCTACAGTATAGTCTGGAATCCATACTGTCCTGTTCTACAGTATAGCCTGGAATCTATACTGTCCTGTTCTCTACAGTATAGCCTGGAATCTATACTGTTCTGTTCTACAGTATAGCCTGGAATCCATACTGTCCTGTTCTACAGTATAGCCTGGAATCTATACTGTCCTGTTCTCTACAGTATAGTCTGGAATCTATACTGTCCTGTTCTCTACAGTATAGCCTGGAATCCACACTGTCCTGTTCTACAGTATAGCCTGGAATCCATACTGTCCTGTTCTACAGTATATAGCCTGGAATCCATACTGTTCTGTTCTACAGTATATAGCCTGGAATCCATACTGTCCTGTTCTACAGTATAGCCTGGAATCCATACTGTCCTGTTATACAGTATAGCCTGGAATCCATACTGTCCTGTTATACAGTATAGCCTGGAATCTATACTGTTCTGTTCTACAGTATATAGCCTGGAATCCATACTGTCCTGTTCTCTACAGTATATAGCCTGGAATCCATACTGTCCTGTTCTACAGTATAGCCTGGAATCCATACCGTCCTGTTCTACAGTATAGCCTGGAATCCATACTGTCCTGTTGTACAGTATAGCCTGGAATCCATACTGTCCTGTTATACAGTATAGCCTGGAATCTATACTGTCCTGTTGTACAGTATAGCCTGGAATCCATACTGTCCTGTTGTACAGTATAGTCTGGAATCCATACTGTCCTGTTCTACAGTATAGTCTGGAATCTATACTGTTCTGCTCTACAATATATTACATATGGGGTCCATAGTAGGTTAAAATCACAATATCCGTTCATTGAACTGTTAATATCAAACTTTTCCAGTCATGGAAGGTACAGAGTTTTCAGGCGATGGCCAATAAAGTCGGGTTGTAAATTTTGTTAATTGAACAATTTAATGACTTTATAACGCAACAAACGACTTAATCGTAGTAACTTAAGAATGTATGGTTAAAAGCAATACAGTAAATAACATAATAGCAGTCAGACGGTGTGTCAAAGTATAGTATACGTGACTCGAATTCGTGATCAAATATAGTTTTGATTTGTACATGGATGCGACCTGAGAATGTGGTTTGATCTTTTAAAGCCACCATATCTGTAACTGAAAGATTTTTAAAAAACTGATTTGTTAGATATAATGACGTCATCCTATTTATCATACAAACTGTATATTGAAATACCTGTGGGTCATCGTCGTAAACCACAGCCTCTTTTACGGCATCGTTAAAGCAGTGTCGCGGAAGAAATAACAGCTCTAGTTTGCGAGAATGCTGTGGGTAAATGTATTCGTTATTGTGTGATTTAGGTATACACATAATATGGTCCGATGAATCCATTCAAATTTGTTTTGAGTCCGCACCCTAAAAGCAGTGCCCCCAACTTAATCACACTTTCAATCTGTTACTATACTTCTTATAGATAAATAGACCTCTAATTAACACACACAGTTACACAGTGTCTACTTATTTGTTTTTCAACAATTTGCAATGAATATTATTGGTTTTCTGACCGTAAGAATACTACACCAGTTGGAGCTATACTAGTGAAGGTTTTAAGGGCTAATGTAGACAAGCTTTAATTTGTTAGGTTATTTCAATCCGTTTTTGTTA
>NC_135571.1:3593110-3595610 GCF_964340395.1 Glandiceps talaboti
ACTCTCTCTGTTTGAGACAACCGTACAGAAACCAATACAAACTACACATGTTACACTTTAAGATTTAATGAATACAGTTTCTTGCAACATTTTGTCTAAAATTTGAGTGAACTAAAGTGCAACCATGCAGACATCAAATGCAGACATCAAAACATTGCTCATTGGCGCCCGCGTGTCTGCGTGTAGTTGTAGTTCATTTGAATGGTTTATTTCATTTAGGCAAAATGTAACAATAACTTGCGTTCTTGCTATCTTACAGTATAGCATGTGCATTTTCTGATTTGTTTCTAAATCTGTGTTGTTGTACAAAACAAAGATAGTAATCACTAACTTGAAACGGGCTGTATTTTTGCCAAAATTGAACATTATTTTTGCGATTTAAACTTTAAAAAAGTGTTTAGGTTGTGGTTGAGTACTCATCCACACGGAAAGTTTTGAGTTACAGCTGTTGTAACCATGGTAACCTGGGGCCGTAAAGTAGTTCCGGAGATGATATATGATAAAGTTCAACACACTTTTATAAAAAGGTCTAATACTATACAAGAGACTTTTAACTTGATAAGAACCAGAGTACCATACATTCCACATTTTAATGATACATTTCTTGAGATTATTTACTTTAGAATGGTGAATTAAATCAGAAAATCGACTGATCGACTTGTATAAAGTAAAAACTGTTTTTTAAACAACAAAGAACATAATGTATGACGTGATCATGATTTTGAAATGTTCAGAGTACAGACTTAAAAAGTATGTTTAGAATATTATTTTTTTCTGTACACTTATCAGAAGGGTTGGAAATTACTTTCAACCAATGGAAACTTACAACAAGCAATCAAACAAAGAAACAAACAAACAAACAAACAAACAAACAAACAAACAAACCAGAGTTAAAGAGTATTGACTGTAAAATAGATATCGCTTTGTAACGTAGAGGGCGTATGGACATGAAATGTATTTTTGATGTATAAATGACTTGGGTATGTTATGTTAGTATTTGCATATGAAGTCTGGTTTGACGTCATACAATGCAGTGGAAACAAGGTAATTGTTAGGAAATATTTAATATCTACCGTTCGATATCGTGTATGACATTGTTTATAGATTGTGAGTGATTGGTCACTTTAAATTGTAAATACAGTGAGTATCTGAATAAAACAAGGCCACGCCTGTTAATGCAATGTTAATGTTTCATTTTAGTCGTGAAACTTTGTGTATGCTATCTGGATTGGGGCATTTCCCAAGACCTGCCCCCCCCCACTCACACACACGCATACATACATACATACATGCATGCATGCAAGCATGCATGCATGCATGCATGCATGCATGCATACATACATACATACATACATACATACATACATACATACATACATACATACATACATACATACATACATACATACACACACACACACACACACACATACACACATACATACATACATACATACATACATACATACATACATACATACATACATACATACATACATACATACATACATACATACATACATACATACATACATACATACATACATACGGTCACGCCATTTCCTATATAGAATAACTTCTAAAACAGATATTCACATTTTCCCATGGGAGTATCACCGTGTATTTGAATTGAGGTAGAATATTAAGCATTTGTTGACTGTAAACTGTTAAATTACCATCATGTCAATTTACAACAACTCTAAACTCCTGACCCGGTGCCCTTTGACCTTTGATCTTACCTCGTAATATAGATTGATATATATGTTCAAGGGAAGAATGCAATACTTTTGATAAACTGATATTCATAAATAATGCTTTGAATGGCAGTAAATTGTATTTGCATCACATGGAACAACGGAAGAAACGGCAAAGAGGGCGCCCTCACAAGGACGTTTTTTCTTTCTGATTAAGTAGGTCACAACATTGTCAATTTGACATCAATTGTCTATTTTCGCATTGTATACACAATCGTATCGGTTCAAGTTACGGATACCCTTAGGTAAAATAACCTGTCAACACACTGTCCTACTTGTGACGTCACGTCCCTACGTTACAAGACTTCCACGGCTGAAGTATTTATTGGCTGATATCGACTCACTATCAGTGTTTTAAATTGTACATCAAATGACACCGATTACGAATAGTTATTTATTGAAAATGACGTCACCAAGTTATACTTCCGGGTTTCATGTTCGTTTTTCATATCTCTCTGGTCTACATTTTGGGTTGTGACGTCATAGCACGAGTACCCTTCAATACGTATAGGTCGGAATTTGAGGAACCAACTTGAAGTTGAATCAACACCGTTGCCATGGCGCAACAGGCGGCACCTGTGCGAGTCGTCTCGCATTTAAAGGTTGGTGTATACTAGTAGTTTATACCTGCTTCGTACTAACTAGTACGTGCAAATATATGTGTAAATATATTGTACAAAATGGTGTTGAATTTGACGAGATCTGTTTGGCTTGCACTGCCGTAGTTACATTTTAATAACAATATA
>NC_135571.1:3600610-3665610 GCF_964340395.1 Glandiceps talaboti
GTTCGGAACAGAGCACATCACATCACATCATATCACAGCACAACAAAGGACAGCGCAATACAATACAACACAGTATAGTATAGTGTAGTGAACATAACACAATTTCTCTCTGTTTTAATCATTCACTTCTTGTAGATGATGCTGCGTACAGCACAGACGATTCAACGATTTAAGGATAAATCCGATGAACCTGGACAAAAGTCAGCAATTGTACAATATTTTGATGCCTTACTGGACCACGGACAACTCAATCAACTTGAAGCAATAGAACTTTGTAGTACTGTTATACAGGAGGGAAGACCACAATTAATTGAAAAATGGGTTCGAGACGACAAGGTATACATTCTATGAAAGTTTGCTATTTTGAGCCAATAGATGGCAGTAGTGATGCGGGCGTTAGAAATTCGTATATTATTGCGTCAAAATTAACTTATACATGCCTCTCGTTCTACAATATTTTACAAGATTAATTTCATACAATGCACAGTCCAAAACCTTTAATTACTCAAAAAAATAAAAAAATTAAAACAATAATGTGATGTTAAATGAAGGACCCAAAGTTTATGAAAATAACTCTATTTACTGGCGTTGTTACCCTTTGAGTTGATGGGAGTACTCAAATCTCACTGGACGTTTTACTGGATTCTGACCGACTTTCACCCTTCTTTCTCTCCCCTCCCCCCCTTTTTTTTTAGCTCGAATGCAGTGAAGAACTGAGTGAGATGATAAAACCGATCGACATGAATTTATCCATGATAGTATATGAGAGAGCTATTGTCAATGCTCAAGCAGAGGTAACATTATTTCTCTATTTGTTCTATAGTGATGTAGTCTAGAGTTTTTAAAGCTACACTACCTGTAGCTGGAGTATTATTGTTTTCAACCAAATAACCAACAATTTGTTCATTGAAAGTTGTTAAAATACCAAAAAAAAATAATTAGACATTGTACATGTTGAATTAGAGGTCTATTTTATCCATAAGTATTACAGTATTGAATATGTTGAAATCCTGATCGCTGATTTAAGGGTGCGGACCCAACAAATCAATTTTAAAGGAATTATCGTACCATATTATGACGTGTACAGCTACACAAATATGTTTACACACAGGTTATTTAATACGGTTTCTGGTTGTATGATATTATGATTAAATCATCATGCCTAACAAAACAGTTTAAAAAACAATCCATTTGAGTGAGGAAGACGATTTCAATGTTAACCTTTTAAAAGTGACATTAGTTATTGCTAACATATGTCATAACTGTAGCCCTACTACATAGAACCCATTATAAAGACATGGTATAGAGATTTGTTAGTCTCAATGTTTGGTAGTAAATACAATAAGGCTGTAACACATGTTTACTTTTAACTTTACGCAATAGCTCACATTCGCAAACAAATTTCCAGTTCTCCTGGTACTTCATATACACATAAAGAAACTATATAACTGTTCTTATCAAACCATGGTATGTAATACAAGTCTCTGATGTTCCAACATGCTGGGCCAAGTGTTATTAATCCAATTCATTTGCTTACTTTCCAAATCTGTAACAAGTTCCCCTTGTCAACGATTGGTTGCCAGTGGTTGTCGAAGAAACCCCAGATATAGAATAAAAGAAGGTTTCATGGTTAAATCAATTTGTTTTTCTCGTGTTTCATTTGTTCTCACAGCCACAACGGGTCAACTCACAAGTCTATCATCAACAGGCCAACCAACAAACACACCAACAGGTACTACCACGGGCCAACCAACAAACACACTTACAGTACAACAAACAAACATACGGACAGGCAAACCAACAAACACACTCACGAGTACACCCACAGGCCAACCAATATGCAATGGTATCCCCCAAAAAGACGAGGGCACTGTATGATTTCCAAGGGACCAGCTCTAGAGACTTAGTATTCAAACAAGGGGAAATTATTAGTGATATTGAAGAAGGTAGGTAGTTATTTTCATTATTATCATTATATGTGTTTGGTGTAATAAACTATTTTGATTATATTTTTGTCTTGTTTCGTATTGTATTGTATTGTATTGTATTGTATTGTATTGTATTGTATTGTATTGTATTGTATTGTATTGTATTGTATTGTATTGTATTGTATTGTATTGTATTGTCTTGTATTGTATTGTATTGTATTGTCTTTCAAGTGTACTATCATAATTACCCATGTTTCGGTGTTTAGTTTGTTGTGTATTTAAGATGTTGGAGCCTGTAAATGGAACTCTTCCCGTAGGTTATCCTTATACATACATACATACATAATACATAATACATAATACATACATACATACATACATACATATACATACATACATACATACTTACACACATACACACACATACTCAAGCAGGAAACATTATCTAAAACTCTCATAACTGTGTTTTGCAATGGAATCATTCAAACAGTAGACGACAAAATATTTGGTACATGTAGTACGTAGTTCTAATGAAACAATGGTAAATACACTTGGCAATGATGTAGCATGTAAGAGAAATGTGTTTTAATGCGATATATCAAACGAGTACTAATTAGTTTTTTATATACATATTCTTTTAGTTGATGCTAATTGGTACAGAGGCACACTACGCGGTAGAACAGGAATCTTTCCAAAAAACTTCGTAGAAGAAGTGAGAGATAGAGCACCACCCCCACTGCCATCGTCACCACCCTCAGCACAACCCTCGCCACATAGGTCGTCACAACCCACGGGCTTTGGTGGATCAATGCATAGAAATGATAGTACGGGATCGAATACCGCCAGTTCTAGACAATCATCTGTACACAGTAACACCGGTACACCATTTGAACAACTCATGAACGAATACAAAATGCGAACCAACAGTAAAAAGAGTTCAGGTGATGGTGGCACAGATTAAAGTTTTGATATTCTTTAAAGACGATTATGACGATGGATATGGCTTTGTTATCACCATGGAAACAGTCTCGTCATCACCTTGGAAACCTCCATGTTATCACTATTGATAAAGCCATGTTATCAACATAGATACAGCCACGTTATTACACTGATACGAACATGTTTCAATCACCATGTATATAGGCATATTATCACTATGGATATGTGTTATCACCATAAAATCACCCACGTTATCACCATGGAAACAGCCATGTTATCACCGCAAATATAGCCCATGTTAACATCATGGATACATCTAAGTTATCATCATGGAAATCTCATTTGTATCACCATGAAAATATCTATGTTATCACGGTGGAAATATTGATGTTATCACGATGGATACATCCTTGTTATCACCATATAGACTTCTTTTTATCACCATGGCAAACTCCATCATGGTACATCTATGTTATCACATAGATACAGCCATGTTATCACTTGGATACGTTATGTTATCAACATGAAAACCTCCACGTTGTTAACAATAGTTTCGGTATCATAAACATGACGTATGTTATCGGATTTCATAAATAGAAGTGCTATGGAAATTTTTTCAGTCAGATACGATGCAACAAAGCACACGTGTGTATGCACGTACGTGCGTACGTACGTGTGTCACACTGCCTTATCATATGCATGTGTATGTATGTTTGTGTTAGTGCTTGTGCGCGTGGGTACAGGTGCGGCATATTGCAGTCACGCATAGTTACTTTAATTTTAATTAATTGGTTGATCTTCTGATAAAAGACTGATTTTATATGAGAATGTATCTTAAGTGTTTGAATTAATCTATACTTTGATTTGTTTATGACGCAAAAATGTGTGTGTGTGTGTGTGTGTGTGTGTGTGTGTGTGTTTGTCTGTTTGTTTGTTTGTCTGTCTTTACAATCAATCAATATGTCTTTCTATCTTTTTTCTGGCTGGCTGGCTGACTGTCTGTCTGTCTGTCTGTCTGTCTGTCTGTCTGTCTGTCGGTACCACAAACCGCAAGACATGAACGAGAAAGGGAATGTCCGTATATCCACACCACAAACTAAGTAGACATTTCATTTTTGCACCACGTGTTTTATAAATAATTAAAAAAATTAAAAAAGGGATTAATCATTGTTGATATATTTTCAAGCTCCCAGTACTATATTGGCTATCGCCATTTTCGTTAATATTGGACCTCATAAAAAACCCCTACGGTTACTGCAATCTGTTCAATCCTTCTAATTAGGTGGAATTCAACCCGATATATCATGTCTGCTCGACATATCATATAAAGGTCGGATGACCTGATTGGTAGCTAGCTGGTATTTATAAACTGCAATATTTGACCAGCATCATACTGTGAGAAGCAGACGAACCTTTCTCATTTCAACTATGCCATTGAAAAGGTTGTGTGTCCTCTACACCAAGTTAAAACTTGAGCATGTACAATAAATGTTTGACTGTTGTTTATCAGTGTCTATCAAAAACATGGTTTCGACATTTGTAGTTAAAGCACCATAGAGAATAAAGGATTAGGTGATACACCATAAAGACCTGGAGAACTTAATTCATGGTGATGAAACGTATACAGATAGAAAGACAGGTTCATAATCTGCACATATCATGGATTCGATCCTTGCAGCAATTTGTGTCTGTTTGCTTTAAGCAATTATGCAGATTTTGAACCATGTGTTATGTTTATGCTGCAGTCAACCCAGCTGTACAAATTTGACAGAGACGCAGGCACACAGACAGACACGGACAGACACGGACACAGACAGACACACAGACAATCGGACAGACAGACAGACAGACAGACACACATTGAGATTATATGTTATATTGTTAACTGGGTTAACTGAGTGATCATACATTTTTTGTAATTTTTTTCTTCAAATTATTGAAGAGAAATACTCTTTACGCAGATAATTTAACATGAATTCAAGTTAATCTAGTATTGTAAACTAATTACAATCTAACGTCTTCCAAATCAGCATGTTATTTAGTCATTCTAAAAATCTGCTTCTATTATCATTGAATTCAAAATCAGGAATAGTGTCCGAATTTTAACTTAGATATTTTGCAACATACATGATATGATTCCACTAAATGGACATGTTTCCATTTGTTTATTTTCAATGTTTCATGCTAGAAGGAAAAACAGCCTTGGGCCCTTGCACGCTAGATCTAAAAATATAAGAATCTATGGTAAACAATGCAATCAACATTAATTCATACGCCATATACAGTAATTCTATACTAATATATAATAACATCTCTAACGCACACTAGCTGATGACGCGTCCTGCCCAGTTGGTGACTCGCCCTGCCCAGTTGGTGGTTGAACCGTCACTGCATATAGAGATATATTACATTCTTCGTAACATAGTGCATGCAATGGAAACATAAACATCACTGCTAGTCTGACCTGTCTGTCCTATAATAGCAAACCAATACCTATAAATAGTTAAACTGGTTACTACTTGACATTTCTACTGAGTTACACTTCAATTATTTTATCAATACAACCTGACATGTATATTGATGACCTTGTTCCTTCTTGCAAATTATTCTGTTTGTCAGTTCAGACGAACACATGTTTTGTTCAGCCTTCATCTTTATTTTACATTCGAACTCCAAAAACTTCAACGTGTGCATTTCAATCACAGAATTCCAAGTTTAACTAATAAACCCCTTCACGGAGTGGATTCACAAGAACAAAACTTGATCGGCTGGATTTCAGAATTAAATGCGTTTACAAATAATTGTACCTTTATATTTTATGTCTTTAAATTAAAACTGTTGTAGTTGTGGAAGTATACGTAGTTGTTGCATATTATTTTCAGCAATTTTTGTTGCTATGGTGACAAAAACATGTGGCCATGGCAATACCTTGACATAGTATTCTCAGAACATCAGACTGTTGAACAAGTCCACAGGTGTGGACAAAAGATTCACGAGTTTTTGCTTTCACTAAAATAAACATCAACTGCGTGCAGCGTTTCAAAAGTTATTACTGATCATACATACGATGAAGGTGGTTCATTGGAGAGCTTAGTTTAAAATTGGTGTCGAAGTTGTTTGAGGAAAGTCTTATTTTTTGCGCGAATAGAAAATAGAATTTGAATATTCAGAATGGTGTAGATGGAGTTTGTTGGTAACTATAGGAGATACACATTGAATGATGAAGAATGAAAATAAAGACACCGTGTTGGTTGATATGTCAACCAGTGTAACAGTTAGATTAAGGCATTTTTACATTCTCTATGTAACCATTGTGATGCAAAACAACAACAACAACAACAACAACAACAACAACAACAACAACAACAACAACAGTGAAGTCCTGCCAGAGGGCGATCTTTTTATTTCAAGTTAGGTGGAGTCATACCATTTACTGACGAAATGATGGCAATTGAGGAAATTGAGTCAGGTCTTGAATTGAATTCTCCCGTCTTCCTTATTTCTTCTTCGGAATTGTACTTTCAAACTAAAAAACGAGAATGCCATCTGTACTATCCATCCTTAGAAGACAACATGTGAGTAGAACATTTGACTGAAGTTCGTTGTACTCACTTTGCATTTATACGTCTTTGCTCCAAGATAACGACGTATGCCTCCTTTCATCAGCTATTTTGTTCAAAACGATGGAAAATCCTCAAAATGTCCCTCGAAACGCAGGTGTGGTTTCCCTAGAAACAATTATTCCTATACTGCTGCGTCTGTCTTAACAGTGAATAGCGAAATATTACTTTTTGATTGAAGGCGTCTTCATATAGATTTGCCTAAACTGTGAATCCCCAGTTGGTAATCTCCAGAGTAATTCCAAAACTTTTCAAAGTAGAGTCTCTGACGAACTGGCTTTAAGTTGACCAAACCGGTTTCTGCAAGAACCGACTAACGTCTGCTGCTCATGACGACAACAATTATGCAAATATAGTTAAATCCGAGCTGTAATGCATTGCATGACCTTTTGAGGGCATGTCAAGGAAACATCACATGACGATGTACGTTGTGTTGTCATCAATGGATTGACATACTTCCCAAGCAAACGTAATATTGTGACATCACATGTCATAATAACATGTGGCCTGTATAGGGGGTCCTTGCGTATTTTGTTATGTGATCCGTATCACTCACAATAATATTTGATTGGTTAGAACATTTATATAAATATTCATCACGTATTTGATTGGTTGAGTTCGGAGGTGTGTCTGTGGC
This sequence comes from Glandiceps talaboti, assembly GCF_964340395.1. Lineage (NCBI taxonomy): Eukaryota > Metazoa > Hemichordata > Enteropneusta > Spengelidae > Glandiceps > Glandiceps talaboti. The sequence continues at coordinate 3,607,735 of NC_135571.1, forward strand.
TTTCGCTACATGACCTACATGCCACGATTGTATATAAAGTGGCAACGCTAACACGTGGAGAACAACAATTTGTATGCAAGACGGAAATACTGAAGACCTTGTTTTATAAGCAACCTACCGAAGATATTCAAGGTAATGGAAATGATTTTATAACTTCTTTAAGATTTCTTTCCCCTGTCGATCACTGTGATTAATTCTGACTCCTTGTCAATGACATCCGATCAAGTTTAAGTCTTGCAATATTATAAGCCTCACTCGTTAAACCACGTGTTAAACCCAGGAGCAGTTACTTTTACAACTATTGCATATAAGTTTGTGGAACTTTTTTCTGCCTTAGCTGTTCACTTATCGATCGATTGTGTTGTTGGTGTTCTTTCAAATTAGCTAGTTTGTCACTCAGTTAACAAATCAGAAATGTTTATACTTTAAATTTTTATTTTACAAAATATTTCACGAAAGATTCCAACAACTGTGGGTGTTAACTCTGAACTATTTGAAGTCTTGTCTGTAACCACACATATCTTTTACGGTTAACTATTCTCTTATCGTGAGATTTTGTGTGTTTTTTTCAGTTCATACTCAACTTTTCAACTCAACAAAATATTCAAAATGGTTTACAACAAGAACGTTCAACCAACTGTTGGTGTAAAGTTTGTCTGTGCTGGTACAGCTGCCTGTATGGCAGATATGATAACCTTTCCCTTGGACACTGCCAAAGTACGACTACAGGTAAATAATTTTCATTTCTTGTTCGACTTTGTATCCATTTCAGAACACCTTTAGATCTGTTGCAACTTGCAAGTCAGCTAAACCTACAGTTGAATTACTATATGATGTGTTTGTTCTCTTTTACAGATTCAGGGTGAAGGGTCAAAGGTTACCAAGAAGAGTATCAGCGCTATTACCAAGTCTCTTGTGAGGAAGTCCATCAAACCGGAAGTTCGTTACAATGGGATGGTTGGTACTATTTCTACAATTGCACACCAAGAAGGACCACGTGCACTCTACAATGGACTTAATGCTGGCTTACAACGTCAGATGAGTTTTGCATCAGTTAGAATCGGTCTCTATGACTCAGTGAAACAATACTACCAAAGTGGAATAGCATATAGTAAGTATGAAGTCAGTTTACTATCGACTATTTTAATCTTTAACTTTCATTAAATAATTTCTATATATCATAACTTTATCTTAGAATATTATGTAATAGTTCTGCACTATGCATTTTCAAATGTTCATTTTGATTTTAAACAGTATTGAACATTTTTCTACCATATATATCTTTAAGCCCTTCTTCCAAAATAGGGAGATGATTTCTCTTATTAAAGTTCATATAACAATATACATCATATGCAATATGTTAAATTTAAAATCATCTTGGAGTTAATCTTGATTCATATTTGCAATTAAAATGGCATTTTCACTGACGAAAATGTATTTTATTCTCTATTTCACAGGTCTGCCTGGTGGTGGCGTCATTACTCGTGTTCTTGCTGGCATGACAACTGGTGCTATGGCGATTCTTGTTGCCCAGCCAACGGATGTTGTCAAAGTGCGTCTTCAAGCTCAGTCCAACCAAGGTGGACCTAAGCGTTACCATGGAGCTTTCCATGCTTATAAAACAATCGCAAAAACAGAAGGAGTAAGGGGACTTTATAGAGGTAAGTTTACAAAAAACCGTACATTTATTAAGCCTTTTTTCTTTGAATTTCTAAACATTTATTTAATTCTAGCATAGAAGTAAAACGTGAAAGACAATAATAAATAATTAAACTATTTAAAATTTAGTCTAAATTTCATTTGGATATTAATATCTGGTATTATTTGATAAATTGTTATTTGTAGCAAATGTATATCGCGTAAGATCTTATCAAGAAGCAAAACACTTAGTACTGAAATTCTAATGGTAACATATGACTTCTAAAATTCACTGCAAAATAAATAATTTGTCATTTGGGTATTTTACAGGAACCTTACCTAATGTAACACGTAATGCTGTTATCAACTCAGCTGAATTGGTTGTCTATGACTTGACTAAAGAGAAGATTCTCTCCCTCAAACTTTTATCTGATAGTCTACCATGTCACTTTGTTTCTGCTTTCTGTGCTGGTTTCATTGCAACCTGTGTCGCCTCTCCAGTCGACGTAGTCAAGACAAGGTTTATGAACTCCAGTAAAGGACAGTACAGAGGTGCTATTGACTGCGCCGTCAAGATGTTTAAGGAGGGTGGTGCGAAGTCGTTCTACAAAGGGTAGGTGTCATTGGCTGTTACCTTCACAAGTGTCTTTCAATTAGATTGGTTTTACTTTGAGAGCTATACTTCTTTTAACCAATCATGAAACGTTAAAAAACCTAGATGACTTCATTTGTTATTCATGCCCACAACCAATGGAATTTCTAGTCTTAGTAGTCAATCAAGTCTTTAGATTTTTATCCATTTAAATGTGTGTAATCGAAACTGAATCCTGTATTTATATTTAAAGAGAGCAACGAACCCAGTTTTTACAGTCTCGGTAGACCATCGTACTGTTGTTAAGGCTCTCATCTATAATGCTGTCAGTCGTGTCAATCCGTCAAGAACCCCTAATACCCCACAGTAATCCTAGCTAACTGCATCAATATATCGATACTGTTTATATTACAGTAAGTACATTTAGACATTATCTTTCCAACACTCACCATAATAATAGTTCTAACCTTACTTTGTATCTATTGTCTTATTAGATTCATGCCGTCCTTTATGCGTCTTGGATCCTGGAATGTCTTTATGTTTATTTTCTACGAACAATTGAAGAAAGAAGTAATGCAACGACGACAACAACAACACGCCCAGGTGATGTGATTAACTGAAGTATGTGGTTACCATGGAAACCCCTGCTATGACAACATAATGTTGATATTATGAAAACTATGCGTGTCACCATGGAAATCTGATATGACAATCGTAATATTGATATGATGGAAGCTGTGTGTGTATCAATGTGACGTTTACTACTGAGTATTTTAGTAATGCAATCTTACAGTGATATGATCATAGCATTTCACCACGACAGTGATATCAGCCCAAGTATCCATCGAGGTCCGCAGCAGGGACACGAGTATGAGAGGAGAAAGACAGTAGAACGAGGTCGCGAGAGCCCATCGTTGTCGCAGAGACAGGAGTACGAACAATCCCTGTCAACGACATGGGCAAGAAAGTTCATCATTGTTATAGTAACATGTGTAAGCGAGTTCATCTGAAGTAATGATGGGATAGACTTGCGGGGTCATCTCTGTATGACATGAGCACGACAGTTCATCCATGTAATTAATATGCACAGGAGATCTACAGTTCATCCTTATCGGTGAATCGAGTTCATTAATGTTGGAGACGCGAGAATGAGGTTCCGTCCCGTAAGTGATATCCCAAGAGTTCATCCCATTCAAATGACCGGATTAAGTTTACTTATACAGTTGTGTGTGAGATAAAGCAAAGGAACTATCGGATATTGCTTACGTGCACACGAATATTGTCTTCTGTCAGTGCTGAGGTGAGAAGTCGTTATAAACATTAGAATAATTCGTTACACTTTAATCTGGTCTATGTCTTCGTCGCGTCCTTTTGAGAAGTAGTAATACTTATCCATAATAAGGATGTAGTACTTAAAACTATATCTGCTGGCGATTAAGTTATTTCCTCCGAACTGTGATAGATATGGAACCGTCTTTCTGTGAAAAATATTCATTGAGTTTGTTCCGTTTTACAGCTGGATTTTTATTATTTTATTTATTCATTTCATATCGCCATATATATTTGATAGATTTCACCTTCTCAAGGATAGAATTGTAAGAATGTGGAACCTAATTCGCATCGAATACAAGATTTAGTCTAAATATTGATGAAGTTAACTTATTTGTATTTTTTGAATTCTCAAAATGTATGTTGTCTTCACGACAGGATAGTTCGATGGATACTTTTAGAAATGTTGCTGACAACGATTCAATTAATACGGACATAACTTTTGACACAAACTATTTCTATCGCTTCATTGTGGTACTGATTGTGTGTTTTTCTATTCAGAATATGTAAATAATGTAACGTTAATGTTATGCATTTCATGTACATTTCGAGAAAACTTTTGTACATTTGTATTTGAAAAGAGTGTAAATTTTCAGTTTCTGTATATATGGTTGATTTTCGACGTGAAATGTTTACTTTACCATATGCAATTTACATTGATTATGTATATTTTGATAATAACATTGTTGTATATTAATAGCATTTATTTAATAGATATTGATAATAAAGAGTTTTCATTCAAAATTAATTAACGCCCGAGTATGAAAAACGATTATTTTATTGTATATATGTATGTATGTATGTATGTATGTATGTATGTATGTATGTATGTATGTATGTATGTATGTATGTATGTATGTGATGAGGGCGCTCTTTATTATAACTTTTTAGTAACATCGTGTAAACTTAGTACCCGGGTCGTTGTACTAAAACGACCACTGTTAAGGCCTCCAAGTCAAGGTTTCTTGATAAGCAAAAATGCGAATGACATTTTTTGACAGACTGAAATATACCGTATTGTAAAAATAAACTGACGAGACTGCGCTGTAGGTTGCAAAAAAAAAGTGTTTAGTTTGAGACGGAGTTTGATATACATTAGTTTTTACAAATAGCTTGAAGGACACTGCAAATACAGGAGTTTTTAATTCGACACAGATCATTTTTTTAAAGATAAAGACATACGTACGATATGCTAACTTCCTAAGGCCTATATCTGGCAAAGTTCCATGTTGAACTATCATTGGATATAGAATGTATGCTGAAATAGCGTGGGAATAGTACCGTACATATCATGAATTGACATGACGTGTGTATTAACTCTGTTGAAAAGAGAAGGGTAACCTTTGACCCAAGGCTTTCAATCGTTCCCCGTAAATATACTGTGTTAAAAACAGCCTTATTTACAGCATTCTCAATAAAGGGCTAGTTGTAATAAGTGATATATAGAGCCCTAGGACGTTGAAGGATCCTGGGATTAATCTGCCAAGATCCGGTTTATGTTTATTTACAAAATCTTTATACTATTATTTTTCTTACGGTATGGACGAACAACTTATTGTGATGGTCACGTGGGTGTTTTTTTCTTCGTTTTAATTTGTGTAATCCCTTCTCGGATATTGGAAATATATCGATTAGGTCGCAAATATCGATTATATATTATTGAGACGTGTCAAAGTCAAAGACATCCGTAAGCCTTCGACTGCCCAGTCTGCTCATGCATTATACAAGGTACATAAATCATATGCATTCCCACGTACACACCGGCTGTATTTTTCTGATTCTCGGAAAAGACTGGAGGACACATCAAGGGAGAGTCCCAGATTTCAACTAATATATACAGTATATACATGCACAATACGGTCGTGGTGGTCACGTGATTGAAACTCTGACGTGTGACCTTTTCAGCTGAGGTCAACTGAATGTAAAGAAGGTGGCATTGTCAGCCTTTGGAAACTGCATAATCAAAATAAATAAAGAAACGAATTACCCTCAAGTCTATTTTGTAATAACAACTATTGTACAACTTCCTATTTCTCTGATAAAACGGTAGTTCCGCTTTGAATCCGGGAATAAACAATTCATCGTCGAAGTGGTCTTGAGTTTTAATACATGTTATGTCCTAAAGTTAAGAGGGTCTGTGTACAACGTTACAAAGAGAACTAGCTATTACATTTCCTTTGTATTTTGTATTCAAAGAGAACCAACTGTACGTGAATCGTCAACCAAATCTCTGGAGTGGTGATTGCACGTACAATGTACAACGTATTGTAGCTCGTTTCATGGCAGTGTACCGTTCAGTGGCTCTGTTTGATACAACCATGCAGAAACCAATTCAATAAGTAACTATACGCGCTACACTTTTAAGATAGCAAGATTTAATGAATACAGTTTCTTGCTACATTTTGTCTAAATGGAATCAACAAGTGCCATCATACAGACATCAAATTCAGACATCAAAACAATGGGCGCCAGTGTGTCTGCGTCTAGTTGCAGAACGTGTAAATAGTTTAATTTTTAGACAAAATGTAGCAAGAAAGTGCGATATTGTTATCTGAAAGTGTAGAATGTATGCGTAGTTTCTGGTTGATTTCTGCGTAGTTGTATCAAACAGAGACAGTGAACGCTAACATGAAATGTGCTGTATCTCAATATCTGATTACAATCTGGTTATTTAATTTACTTGACGTCGTTTATGTCACGACGCCGTGGCAGACTTCTCGTGAGAAAGTAAACAAATCAGATCTTGAAAATACGCTGATTGTAATCATAATGACAACTGGTACTAGTATGACTTCCTTCTACAAATTCTGTTAAAGTCGACGTACATAATCGTATCACAATAAGACTGATGGAAATGCGGCAATGAACAAATCATGGGAAGGAAAGAAAAGAGAAAAGAAGGAGTCTATCAAAATTATATTCCCCTGGAGTGATATAACTGAGCACCAATGTAGAGTTCTAAACTCCATTTCGAAATTTGATAAATGTGTATATGCAATACCTATCTAATGCACACATAGGTTGGTATTTCAAAAACAATACAATGTAATAAATTTTAGGGTAAACTTGTGAGTTGTTGGTGGGTCTTGATCAACCAAACAACAACGCTATCTCCAAGTGTAGAGTCACTTTACAATTCAATACTAAAATACTAAAAATAAAATATTAAAAGTAAAACAAGTCTCAATTAAATACGGATGAAATTTGTAGAAATGTTAGTTACCTCATCGTTCATCTATTATGGTTTAGAAATGTTAAGAACCTAAGAAAAATATTACCTGACTTTGTAGGTACCAATTGATTTGGGTCTATTTATATCATTGTTGCCAAACGAACAAAAAAACATGAAAAAAGGGGTGGGGTTCCAGGTTCTATCACATGATCTAGCAATGTAATCAGAAATGAAAATCAACTAAAGCTAAGAGTAGGTGTGAACCGGTATAATGACATGTATATGACTAGTTGTCATCACTAGTAAGACCACATCAAACATTACAACTAGTACAGTCAAAATATTATATCAGACATGTCAGGGTCGTTTTTAATTCAACACAATACTATTGTAGTACTTTTATTAATTCACTACCTGTCTGCCACCCCCCCCCACACACACACGCACACACGCATACATACATACATACATACATACATACATACATACATACATACATACATACATACATACATACATACATACATACATACATACATACATACATACATACATACATACATACACCCATACATACATACATACATACATACATACATACATACATACATACATACATACATACATACATACATACACGCATACATACATACATACATACATACATACATACATACATACATACATACATACATACATACATACATACATACATACATACATACATACTTTTCACACCATGTACATGGACATGTTCTTCCTGTTTTGATTGTTAATTAATGGTGTAGCAACGTTTGATGACATCAGATTAAATGTATTGATAAAGGCAATGTCATGTCAACTGTCAGCGGTGCAGGTGGCGACTCGAAAACTTCTGGAATTACGAGGTGCGCAGATATATTTAATTCATTGTCGGCCAACAGTTTCAGTTGGTGGCCGACTATTTCATAATGCAATGACAGCGAAATGAAACGTGAGATGGGAGTGGATGTTTGTCAGATTTTGGGGGAGCCAGACGATAAAATGTGGCAGTGTTTGTCAGATGTTTGTGGAGCTAGACAATGCAATATAGCAGTGTTTACAGTCACACTTTTGCCAAGCCTGACGACGTACGTTTAGAATCAGGTGTTGTGATTTTAATTGTAGAACGTTATATACTAGGTATTGTGTAGTGAGGAGCGATTTGTAATTTTTTTTTAAAAAAACGTGTTCGAACGCGGAAGTTGGGTGACGACATCCAGCCGTGGTATCGATAGATTCTTTCTGCCATCTTCCGCTTTTTATGACCTAATATAAATGAGAACTTCCACACATAGACGTATTACTACGAGTAAATGGAACCGTTCGGTAGTTTGTCTAACAGCTGACACAGGTGACTTAAATTTACTGGTAGAGAAATTGGTTATCCATGCCACTGATAAGCAGAAGTTAAATGTGTTATTTCAAACGCTTACCGGCATTTACTTGAAGATCTTGTGGAATTGAACTGTTTTGACGAGATGGTGGCATTATTCGGGTTGCTGTCTTTCTTCGTGTTTGTCTTTAGTAGTGACGCTAACAAAGTCACGAGTCGATCGCCATATCTGAGGACTCCCTACAACCAAACTATCATTGAAGGTGAGACGATAATTTTAGAATGTGGATTCGAAAATGTGAATTTTACTACACATCTGTGGTACAGGGAAAGTAGTAAAATAATCGAGAATTTGAAAATTTTGTGTTCACGGGATAACAGGCTTCGGGTGACAAACTTTGAAGAGAATGGTTATACTGTCTATACACTTGCGATCAAAGATGCGAGAGTATCGGACACTGGCGAATACTGGTGCAGTGTCAACGACTCTGCGAACGGACTATCATCTTCGACGAGAAGCAAAATCTTCGTTATCGAGAAAAGCAGCTTCCCTCGTTGTGAACTGACTGTCACTAATACTAGTCTACCTGTTGATAATATTGTGGACGGTATGAGTGTTCGTTTATCATGTTTTTCGGAACTAAATGAAAATGTTACACTGACAATTGATAAGAATGGAATTCCAGACGCGACATCAGATACCGGAGAGATATCCAAAGTACTAACTATGGGAAGAGAAAACGTGGCAGACGTGTACACCTGTAAAGCTAGTCGTGGGTCTGACATAACAATATCTGAATGCACGTTCGGACCACTCGATATGAAATATGCGCCAAAAGTTACAGTTCTTCAATTGCGTGCCGCAAATAATGAATTGGTTTTATTCTGTCATGTAGACGCGAACCCGAAAGTAACAAGATTCGAGTGGTTATATAATGATATCATATTAAATAGTAGTATTGTTGCTAACGGTTTCCAGTTCACGAGGTACGACAACGGTGAAATACTCCGCGCCACTGGTCTGTTAACTGCAGATGATGTATCAAACACAACAGTAATTTGTACAGCTTGGAATGATATCGGTTCTAATTCTGATGAACTGATTGTGGTTGCAACTGACGATTCAACAAATTGCACACCAATTGGTGTTATCGTTGGAATAACCGTTACTATAGTAGTATTCGTTCAAATCGTTGTCATTTTTGTAGTGTGGTTGATTTGCGGGAAGAGAAGAGAGAGAAATGAAACTTGTACCGCTAATGAACCTAGAAGGAAGTTTCTGCACAAACCCTGTGGGCGAAAACGGACAGCTAAGGATGGCGGTAAGATAAAAGACAAAGCTGGGAATCCCACAACTAGTACTGCAGGTCGTGAAAGCTCTATATATAATGATCTGTCTGATGAAGTTGAAATGACAAGCCTTCACAAGGAGTGTATATATGAAACTTTGAAGGGTTTACCACTTATGTTATTATCGAGACAAAAAGTTGAGGAAAATAGCGGAGAAAGTAGTAGTGCGCATGTGGTGTCACGATTGGAAAACCTTTACAGGAACGAAACAAGTAATAACGGGCATCAATCCGGTGAACGAAGCAGATTTTATCGAACTGTCAATGTTGCTCAAGAAAATATGAACCACGACTCTCCGACAGGTGAAGACGACATTGCAGGTGACCAATTGACAGAAGAACTGTACTGTTCGATGGGGTCACATGACAAACACGTGACAGAGGGTGCACAGGGGATCAGTATCACTGTAACACCGAGCGAAGATTACAGTACTAAATGTAAAGCGAAATCAAATCCTGTTGAACGAAGAAAGGCAAAAGCGACGCTGAGTCCCCGTAGCCACCAGAATGACATATATGTTAGTATGCATCTGTCAAACGATGAAGAAGTTGACCTTGACCAAATGGACGATGGACAATTCGTATACGACACCCTTCCAAGATCACGTGACGTATCTCGTCACAAACCTAGTATACACTGTGAAAATAGTACAAGCTGAATGTTGTAGACATTTTACTTTGGTGTAAATATTTACTCAAAGTCTTGGTTAAACTATGATATAATGTGAATGACGACGCACGCCTTTTGTGACGTTAAACCTGCACTGCACTTTTTTCATCTGCAACTAACCGAAGATATATTCACTAAAATTGGTCAATTATTTATAAAAGTATACTGTATCTGTTAATTAGTGGTCAATATTATCCGTGAGTGGTGTAGTGACAAGTGTAAATCTTGAGTAAAAGTTTGGCTTTGAATCTGTCATCATGTCAAAACTGCACTAGTTGTAACTGGAATATCAGTTTTCGATCAGACAGCCACAATACTCACTGAAATTGTTCAAACACAGACATTGTGTGTGGTCGATATTATCCAATAAGTAGTACAGAAGCAGGTTGAAATCATGATTTCAGTTGAGGGCGCTGATTTATGGGTGCGGACCCCAAAACCGATTTTATTTGATCTATCATGTGTACAGCTACAAAAAAATACGTTTTCAGGGTGTACGATATTATGAGTAAATTAATTTTAAAAAATTAAAAACCCCAAACGTTCCAGTTACAGCTACTGCAGCTTTAAAATGAAGTTTTCAAGCATTGTTAGTACAGAGTTTCCTCAATTCTTAGTATGTGTATGAATAAATTATGTCATCGCATTTGTATATATACTAAATCCCTGAATACCAAGTCAGAGCTCTGTCATGAGTATGTGACCGCTAAATATGCTTCCATAAGGAGAATTTCACAGGTTCCTTTAAATTTCAGCAAAAATGAAAAAATGTATAATCTCACCTTATGTCCCTTTAAGAGTTAAAACCCTAGATGAACTCAGTATTGTTTAAAGTTGGAAATGGGCTCAATTTAGTGCCATATTTTGTTATATCACATACGCATACGTGTTTGATATAAAAAGAGTGCTTCTACTTGAAGTGTTTCTTTGCTATCTTAATATTGTTCCTGCTCTGTTCTTTCTGTTTGTGTCGTTCTTCATAGAACTCAATAAGTGCTAATATGCAGGTCTGTAGCTAGGCAACCACGTGAAGGGCTTGTAAGAATTGTGTCACGTGACAATACATTATAGTGAGTGTCAACTTTTATATACAACCCGCGAAAAAAAGCCAATGCGTTTACGTGAATGAAGTGAGTCAAGGAGAGAATTCACACAAAGACATAAAAGGTTAACCCTTTCATGACTAGAGACGAGTTTTAAATAATATGGGGACCCAATTTATATGAATATTTTCATAATTACAATAATATTACTTTGTTAGGAAGTAACATTTCTTTAATTCCAGTCTAAAATGAAGTTGATATATGCCAAAAACTTACATAAAACAAGAATTTTATCCACACAATTTTGGCGGGAATGTTTTCAGTATTGAAGGGGTTAAACAACAATACCACTGATATAAAACAACAGTGGGTGCCTCTGATTTAGGTTCACGCAATGTTTTATCAGTTTGTTTATATCTGTGAAAGTTATGATGTAAGTCATACTCAATGTTAGTGTTCTATCAGTAAACAGGGTAATAACATCCGGGCTCCACTGTTATTTGTGTTTGCTAGCACTGACACTAATGACATTTTATGTTTTTGCATGAGCCTTGTCTCATTCCTGCTTACCACAAACAAGCAAACGCATCGGTGTTTTTTTGCGGGTTGTATATCAACAGTTTCCTTTTTTTAAATTTCTAATTGTCATTTGTGGTGAAACGATTTATAACTTGAAGTGCTATTTGTTATTATGTAGGCAATGAAACAATCCCTAATAAATTAATATAAGGACATATATATAGAGGACCCAATTCAGTCGTGGTATAATAATCTTTATGACCCGGATATGGGTTTTGTGACCGATGTTGTACAGTGGAAGGCCGACTCTAGGAGGGCCCGTAAGCAGACTACTGAGGTCTGCAAAACCCATAGTAAAACCCATAGTAAAACCCATAGTAAAACACATCGTAAAACCCATAGTAAAACACATAGTAAAACACATAGTAAAACCCATAGTAAAACCCATAGTAAAACACACAGTAAAACATATAGTAAAACACACAGTAAAACACATAGTAAAACCCATAGTAAAACACATAGTAAAACACATAGTAAAACCCATAGTAAAACACATAGTAAAACCCATAGTAAAACACACAGTAAAACACATAGTAAAACACACAGTAAAACACATAGTAAAACACATAGTAAAACACATAGTAAAACACACAGTAAAACACACAGTAAAACACATAGTAAAACACATAGTAAAACACATAGTAAAACACACAGTAAAACACACAGTAAAACACATAGTAAAACACATAGTAAAACACATAGTAAAACACACAGTAAAACACATAGTAAAACACATAGTAAAACCCATAGTAAAACACATAGTACAAGTTTTATCATATACCCCATGTAGTGGCATGGAAACATCATTTGAATCACATAATCACATAAATTGGCAGTGAAATATTAGTTTATTTGCAGAAATGTCAAAATAGTGAAGAAATCAACAAAGCCAAATCACTGTGTTATCCTAGCTAATGAAAAATATAATTAAAATAATATCAAGAATTAAACATTTTTTATTGGTAATGGCATTTGTACACCGGCGTGGGCGTTACTTGTCAAGCGACAGTGACTAATCGGGCGATCAGCCAATCAGGTGTCCTCAAACTGCATATATTCAATTGTTAATTTTCTAGCTTCACTTTAAAAAATTTGATATTTCGAATATATTTCATAATATTCTAATATATTTAAATTCTGAATGTTTTAATATTATTTCCCAAAGTTTTGTCAGTTTCTGCTGATTTACTTTGTTTTGAACAATACAATCAAAGACTATATACAACAATATTCGACCAACTGTATATCTTAGCCTGTCTCAAGTGTGCTGCAACTACCTACTAGCAGCTAGTTTCTCTATTGATCACAGTGTAATCTTTCACTCTCTGATGTTTACTTAGAGTACATTTGACCAGTGGTGTTTTAAGTAGAGTGTTCAGGATATCAACACTGCGGGATATCTAATCTGGTATAATAAACAAAAGTTGTAAAGTTGCATTGTGTTCTAGTTGCTAATTTAACATCAAATGTTGGAGTTGTTTGTTTACCGTCTGAGTGAAGTGAGTGAGTGTATGTGTGTCATATTATCTGTGTAGTGACTAACCAGCCTTGGTCTTATCAGTGGGTTATACCTCCATGGTCTTGTCAACAATATATTTACAATTAAACATCAGGGAGTGAAAGATAAAGGAACTTGCTGCTAGTAGGTGTTTCGGCACAGCTTGAGAAAGGCTAAGAGGTACAGTTGGTCGAACATTGTTGTAATTAAAGTTTTGTTGCTTATTTCACATGCGACGAATTCAGAATGACATTTTTGACCCATGCAGACGACAGACTGATAGACGAACGAACGGATAGACAGTTCATACTTGTCGACCTTTTTTTCAATGTCGTAGAGGGCGTTGATTTTTAATTTTTTTTCGCCAGATTAAAGAAATATCGAATCTGAATTTGCCTTGTCGTGAGGAACGTAGATTTAACTACGGCAGCCCTTATACAATATTTAGTTTCTGTACAGTTGACTTCTGTACCCACACTACCAGGAAGAATGAAAATTATTTAGGAGTTTATTAAAATGACCTTGGACAATTTAATGATAACCTTGTTCACCATGAGCTATTTACAAAGTAATTTATCATCAATTAATGTAGTTCTCTGTTATGATTATATTATAGTTACTGATAAGAAGTGGTTATTTATAGACATTGAAAATATAAGGATGTAGTACATACATACATACATACATACATACATACATACATACATACATGCATACATGCATACATGCATGCATGCATGCATGCATGCATACATACATACATACATACATACATACATACATACATACATACATACGTACGTACGTACATGCATACATGCATACATGCATACATACATGCATACATGCATACATACATGCATGCATGCATGCATGCATACATACATACATACATACATACATACATACATACATGCATACATGCATATACATACATACATACATACATACATACATACATGCATGCATACATGCATACATGCATACATACATGCATGCATGCATGCATACATACATACATACATACATACATACATACATACATACATACATACATACACACACATACATACACACATACACACACACACACACACACACACACACACACACACACACACACACACACTAGAGGAAGTTACATGTAGTGACAGCAAAGTTCAGAATTCACAATTCAACTACGGAATGTCTGAAAGCTTACAGTTCAGATTCGGTTTATAATCACTAGTCACTGTAATTCACTTGACAAAAATGTTCAGACTTCAGACATTTATCGATTACAAGATTGACCTATAGTTATCAGTCTGTATTCGCGTATAAATACTTCAGCTTGATACATTTTATTAATATATATGAACAATACTAGTGTAATATCACTAGTGTCGACGTCTACTGACATGCGCACAGTCGTTTTGAACGGATTCAATAGACAAAAGAACGACTTCAAGAAACCTCCTCAAAAAACCCACACGTATATAAAAGTTGTCGGACACGGAAGTTCAGGCAGTAAAATTATACAATAGTACAATACAAGGATCTCGGATCGGTGGCGCAACACATGATCTCCACCAAAACACCGTCGCTCACTTTCAATTAAGCTGGAAAACTTTCCTTCACGTGTACTGAAATTTTGTGCTAAATTGGAACGGTTACCATGGTGAACTGACACTACGTCACGTTACAAGGTGTCAACGATACTTCGTCTGTGATACCTGATAGAAATTTCTGTTTTCTTGCCCGCCTTGTTGTTGGGCGTCCCGTCGGACAATGGCTATCAAGTGTTCCCACTTGTTCGGCCTGTGTATCGCTTACATTATTTTATACTACACTGCAGTACACTCGATGGCATCTGAAAGTATAATGAACAACACGGTTATAGAAGGTGAGAGTTTAATTTTGCCTTGCCAGGTACAAATTGACGGCAATTTCACGGTCGATTGGTTCAAAGATGAAGCACAACTTAGTCGAGACTTTACCACGTTACTAGACGGAAGCGCCTGCTTGATCGATCAGTCTCCATTACATATTTTAGGCGACCAAAGTACAGGAGCTTACAACTTGTACATCGAGAAAGTTCATATTGAGTATGCTGGTCAATATTCCTGCAAGGTGATGTTAGTGAACAACACCGAGGTAATAAAGACAACCAAGCACACGGTTTTAGTCATACCGACAGAAAGCTTCCCGCGTTGTGATGTGTTCCTAGACGATGAAAGTTCCAGTGTTGAGAATGGCGTCGTCAAAGTTGGTACCCGTGCAGAACTTTCATGTGTTTCCGTTCTGACGACATCTGTGGAACTAACCCTTACAACAGGTAAGAAGAACACGGTATCAGAGCTTCACAGTGGGATTGACATTATAACAGAAACTGTAGAATTCGGTCTTGACGATGATGGAAAAATGTACACATGTACAGCGAACAGTTCACAACTCTCGAGTACCTATCAATGTGATTTTGGTCCGTTTCAAGTACACAGTGTACCCGATGAGTATGCTCCCCTTGTCGAGTTGAAACAACTGCATGACCCAAACAATGGTGGTATATCACTTCTGTGTAAAGTTGACGCTAACCCACCGGTAGACACATTTACCTGGTCGTATGATCATAAGCCGATAGAACAATCTTTGATTGGTCGATACAAACTGGAAAGTTACGACAATCTAGAAATATTAATTATAGATGATGTTACTGACGAGGACAGTGACGTCACAGTTGAATGTCAGGCAACAAACAAACATGGCTTAGGGCGAGACCGTGATGAGATAACGCTTGATATCAAAAATGATTCAAAAACATTTTTCGAGGAATATTTTGTGATCATTATTGCTGGAGCGGGTGCGATTGTATTTTTAATCGCAGAGATCATCGTCATTTCTGTGGCTTGTCGCAAATGTAAAGGGAAAAGGAGAGAAAATTATACCTGGGGAGGTGGGGAATTTGGTCCTGATAGTCTTGAAATGGTTAAGTCTGAAAAGGACAGTCAACCAAATGTGAATCGTGCACGGTCCAACGATTACGTAGAGGACACTACTGTTTCTGTGAATAGTGGACCACCGAAGTCAACAAGCTCTAACTATATACAAATTGAAGAATCTGCCAAAATGTCTGTAACACCCGAAATTTTGGTAACATCTGATGACACTACGAACAGTGACAACCATGGAAATCTTTCGTCCCATCCTAGCTATGCGACTTTGAAGCCACCGCCATCACTCACAGGTCTAGTTGGCGAAGGTGAAAGTGAGTATCTTTCAGTGGAAGACATTGCAGGCGACAGAGACAGTCACACGTACCTGACTTTTAACGGCAACACGGATGAAAATAACCCTCCCCCTGCGACCAAATTTGGGAACACGTTAACCGTCCAAAACGTGTTGCCAAAATATCAAGCTGGTCGCCACCTTCTTCACGTCGACACAAACCTTCACAACACAGAAGATGACTCGGAGTATGTTCCAATGAACGCCAGGGATAGTAAAGTCGATTATAGCCTGTTTAACGAACTTCCTGATGATCTCAAAAACGCCACCATAGATACCACTAACACAAACGAAATAAGTGGTCTTCGAGTCCCTACCATGGGTGACATGGGAAACAAGAACCATACTTACCCAGCTCCTTTCAGCTACGTGCCAACGGTACTACCGACCATAGTACAGCCAGCACACAGTGATCGTCCTTATGGCCCTCACGATACAGATATACAGGACCCAAACAGTTTGTATGTTGCCATGACAGCAGACGATACAAACGAAGTTGATAACCTGTTTGACAGACTACCACCAGACTTCAAGACATATACTTATAACGTCTAAATTCCACGAAAAGCTCCTGATAACGTTTGCAATATGTTCAAGAGTTTAGATCGCATTCTCCCTATATAGTTATCTGAAATGTCTCTTTCAAATGCAACCGAAGTCATACTAATTGTGCAAATATAAACGTGGCAGATGGTACTGTTTATTCCAATGAACATCTTCATCTCAGCAATCATCTTTCATCAAACTAAGAATGAAGTGTTGTTTACCCCTAAAGTTTTAGGGAAACAAAAGGAGGTGATTTTAACTCACTCAGAGTTGCATTTGGGGATGCTCAGAGCCCCTGCTTAGGGAGCCAGAAAAGCCATTTCTACACACCCTATACATAGCACAGCATCTCTAAAATGGCTTTATAAAAGTTGACAAATCTGGCTTAGAGCGAAGAGGCCTTCTGTACACCGGCATGGGGCATGGCATTCTGGGAAATGGCCAAACAATGTTGTGAGAACACAAAGTAGGCCACTCATAAAACAATGCAGCTAAAATCACGAGTCAAAATCAGCCTCGCTTTGGTTTTTTAATTTTCGCAATCGTAATACAATATTATCAATGAAGCTTTCCATTCGCACTATTGCGACATCATAAAAGTATATGTGAATAATAAATAAACTTGCTTAGTATAGAGTTGTATATTTGAGTCCGATCCATCAATGATTTAAATATCGGGAATTGATTTAATTATGCATATATTATATTATTCAAGCACTACTTTATTTACTACTTAGATTGTCATTTACGATGTATACCATATTTACTAGATTCTGAAAAGGGACAGTTTGGAACTTTATAGTCGATCTTTCTTTCATATACAAAATGTATCCGTATGTTTTTCTTAACTTTTGAAACATGTTGAATCATGTGTAATAACTGTTACACCTTTCACAATCAATTAAGTTTTGGTTGCATAAAAATGGTAAAACACCCCAGTCTAGTTTTAATAACAAGCTCGATGATGTATACTTAGTCATATATCTTTATCACGTTGTGTTTTTATTTAGAGATTTGTACATACTTACTAATACCTTTATCACACCGTGTTAGCATTCAGCTGCAAGTCATGTTGATTTGCTACCAAAATAGTATTTGAACTTTATTCATCTGAAATGAACATTGGCTCCATAATCCCATTAACCCCACACTGATACAATACAATGGTTTTCTAAAAAGACCACACTACTTATGAGGAATTTTGAATTCAACTATTTTTTTTACTATGTAATAGTTTTAAATGTAGCTTTTGTGATTAAAAGAAGTCACTGACTTAACGTCTTCTAGACAATCTGATATTGAATTTAGTTGTTTTCAAATTTAACCTCTGACCTTTGACATTTTTCTTGAAA
This sequence comes from Glandiceps talaboti, assembly GCF_964340395.1. Lineage (NCBI taxonomy): Eukaryota > Metazoa > Hemichordata > Enteropneusta > Spengelidae > Glandiceps > Glandiceps talaboti. The sequence continues at coordinate 3,626,118 of NC_135571.1, forward strand.
TATAATTTTCATGTAATGTATCTACTGCGCATGTGCTACTAGCGTCTATCGTTGTTATCACAGTGGCTCTGAAGTTTATTTCTTTAAAGTAAACGGTAAACTTCAGAAAAGGCGTATTTTAAACTATTTGCGTTTATTGTATCAGTTTGTATCAATCGCAATCATTAACATACAATATGACGTCATTGACTTATAGTTTAGTCTATTTTTGCTGAGTAGTTTTGGTTTTGTTGAGTGGAGGTATGTAGGGGTATTGAAATCGTAAGGCTATTGCAAAACACAGACGACAATACAAAGTAAGTCGCTCTCGTTGACCTCTGACCTCTGGTAAATATTTCACCGAGACTGTAAATAAAACGAGGCGATAGAAATCCATTTTGTATTGTCAGCCACGATACAGTATGTGTCACACATTTTAATACCAAGTCACGACGGCAGAATAGACGTAATGGGAAAAACGTGTAGTTATGTTTGCCCTTAAAAGGTCATTCTCGGTGAAGGTGGTGGTGATGTCGTGAAAATGGCTATGTATAGATTTTATCACAATGTGCGGAAACGCTATATACAAGGAATACTTCCTCAAACCATAGACGCACGAGAGAGACTCTCCCCCAATGTCTATGCTAAAACAGCCATCCATGGACAGAAGTGAACGACATTACAATCTGGAGTTTCGTGCTGCATGACAGACATCTTGGGCACAATAGAAAACCAAAGCTATTGTGCAGACCAAAAATGTAATTGTGAAGCACGATTGACATTTTGTAAAGCCGATGTAGTCGAAGAAATGACTTGCACAATACACCTTTTTTGACACGACTGAACTGTAATTGTGCAGTGCGATTGACATTTTGCAGGCCGACACAGTCGAAGAAATTATACTAGCTCCAAACAGAAATTTCTAAATAAATCATGAAACTGTTTTTAGAAAAAAAAACTTGTGTCAGATCGTGTAATGACATGATATACTCGTAATATAGCACAGCGTGAACAGTATTGGTTCACCTGTGGGTCAACGTATTTGTGTAGCTGTATACATAATATGGTAAATAAATCCAATGTTATTGATTTTTAGGTCCGCACCCAGAAATCAGTGCCCTAATGCAATCGTGATTTCAAACTGTTACTTTACGACTTCTTGACACAATCGACCCCTAATTAATGTTATAACAATTTCAGGGAATATGTTGTATGTTGGTTGTCTAATCGAAAACATAATACAACTAGTGTACCTTCCAAGTGGTCGTAAATAGTCTTTCAGGGTTTTTTAATTATTTTGAATGGGGAACAAAGTAAAGACAAACCCTTTGGTAAGTCCGCTATGAACTATGTAACGTCGCCTGAACTATGACGTGATTGGATACGAGTGTTTGCTAGCATAGACACTGCATTCAATTTCAAGACAAGTATTTTTACGCCGTCCCACCGAAAGGTTGTCTTCGCGTCATCTCAGCCCCTATATAACAATATCCCACATCATTACGTACGTTATCCAGGCGGTACGGGATTTATCGATGACGTCCACTACATATGGTCCCGCAGCCTCTAGCAACTATTAAATTCCATGAGTTTTGCAATTCCATTCACCATACACTTAAACTTGATTTGTAAGTACTAAGACTTTTCTTTTAATTTCACGCCCATTCACGACTTTAGATCTTCCGACCGGTACACGTAGGCGTCGTCTACTTTTAGCAATGGTCTGTTTTTATTTCCCTTTTATTTCATGTACCCTAGTACAATTTCCATTCTCTGTAGTTTCCATGTCCGTTCACACACACGTTTCCTGCTAAGTTTTTACCCTCCTTTCCTCGACAAGTTTTAGTATTATACATTTGTTTCATTGCTCCATTGTTTTCTTGTCATTCTTAAATCCCTTAAGAGGGTCTCCTGTGTGAAATTGAAACGTCGATGGAGTGTTAAAAAGGAAAGACATTTCGGATACCCGCACTTGTCGATTGTCATATCTTCATTTTGATATCACAAATATTTGCACAGAATTTGGAGAGAGACGTCTTTAAGACAGATGATTACGAAAAACGAAAGCAATGAAGATGATCTGTGTGAGGGCGTATGTTGCATTTAGCTGGAGCTCTGCTGAGGCTGGAGAAATGTCTTATTTGCACACGGCTACTAGTACAGGAAAGATGTTAAAGTTGATTTCATAGTAGAGACAATGAGTTTTTCGTCTCGCAACTGCTTTGTCATTTTTGGTAAACTCTAAAATTTTGAAAAATGGAATATCGTAAAAGCTTAATTTGATATCAGCCGCATTTCCCCATAAACTATTCCTTATGCAATCTGTTCAAATAATGTAAAAAAAATATTTTAAAAAACAACCCCAAAAACCGTTCGATGAGTAAACTCTATAATGTTTTGTTGACTTCCTTGGAAATCTAACCCTGCGTTCCAAATCTGATCGTATTCATATAGTTCGTTTATTTGAAAGATTTAAAAAATTGACGGAATTAAGATACGTGTAAAAGAACACGGAAATGAAAAGAACCACCTGTTGATACAAAACACGAACCGTAACCATGTCTGAATGTTACCGAATACAAAGTACCCAAATGCAATGTGTTACTAAAATATATGTCAATATTTGATGACGTACACATTTCTATTTAATGCATTCCGCTTTGGTGTACGACGGTTTTGAAGAAAAAAATAAACGAATTTATACAAGTAATGGTATGTGGTATTTGGGATGTACATTGTGAAGTCAACAAACAGTAATGAGAATTCATTGACGAACCCATATGGATATTTGTATACCGACGCGACTATGTGCACAGTTTACCATGTCTATGATTCACATTTTTGTTTCAAAGTATGGTCCAATTTATCTCTCAAGTCTGAATTTCACCGTGACCTTTTTCGATCAGTTCCCTCCAAGTCGACTGCATGAGGTTGAGTTAAACGTCACTGTAGGCACATTTTCTTGTACACCGTACATTTCCAACTCTCTCCCCCTCCCCCTCTCTCTGTCCATGTCTCTGTCCGTCCGTCTGTCCGTCCGTCTGTCTGTCTATCTGTCTGTCTGTCTTTCTGTCTGTCTGTCTGTGTCTGTCTGTATGTCTGTGTCTGTCTGTCTGTCGGTCTGTCTGTCTGTCTGTCTGTCTGTCTGTCTGTCTGTCTGTCTGTCTGGCTGGCTGGCTGTCTCCCTGTCTGTCTGGCTGTCTCCCTGTCTCTGTCTGTCTGTCTGTCTGTCTGTCTGTCTGTCTGTCTGTCTGTCTGTCTGTCTGTCTCTCTCTCTCTCTGTCTCTCTCTCTCTGTCTCTCTGTCTCTCTGTCTCTGTCTGTCTCTCTCTCTCTCTCTCTCTCTCTCTCTCTCTCTCTCTCTCTCTCTCTCTCTCTCTCTCTCTCTCTCTCTCTCTCTCTCTGTATGTAAACCCCTTACGTATGACCATCACATCCTGTCAAACTTAGAGGTTTCCAGACCAATCACGGCGTTGTTACAAAATTATGTTTTAATGGAATTATACATGGATAGCTAGAAGGAGAAAACAAACTAAGTCATGACCATCACTAGTGACGTAACGTCTGTCTTGTCTTCATCCGAGACATGTTACCATGGCAACTGAATGTACAAGTACTCATGATCCACGCGGGAGCATTGAGACCTGAAGCACCGTAATGATAGTAGATCAGACAACCAAATTATCTATCTACGGGTCACTAATGGTTCCTGAAGGAAACAATTGGTAATTAGATGAGTCGAACTACAGATCTCGAAGCGAACATCTATATGCTGACCTTTGACTTTCGAATAAGCACACTATCCCATGATACCCCTACAAGAAGAGTCTTACCAAAGACCTAAATTTACGAAATAAAGAATTCACCATTAGGTTTTCTTTTGACACTGGAGGAAACAAATTACATACAACGGTACTCTAAAGCTTTATATGCTATTAAATCATTTATATCTGTCTGCAGTTTATGCTAATTCAGACTTTCTACAACAAAGCATAAACTTCAGGCATTGCTGTTTTCGGCAGTACTGTATTCGTCCAGGCCACTAATCTTACAGTACAAGACAAGACAAGACAACCCAACCCAACCCAGAGAAAGTTTAAGATACACTGGGACACGTTATACTCCTTCGATTGCTAATTTTTTCCTTGTCTACAGGCTAAATATAATTACTACCAAACCAAAGTCACCTATCCACATTGTATTCGTTAAAGTCGCCAATTGGTTGCTATACCACGTGTAAGTTTAGAAACTGTTATTTCAACAGCCTACAATACCTTTAAGTCTGCAATTGTCCATGTTCACCATCAAATAGGCTTACATTTTTAATCAACATCGGCTGTCAATCAATCGATCTCAGACATCGATGATGGCCAATCTTGAAAGTTTTGAGCAATCTTGAGCATTTCGCAGTGGCTTGAAGTCTTCTTTGAAAAAAAAATGTGTCTACCCCTCCCCCCGTCATCTGAGTGGTTAATTTCAACTAGATTACTTATGACAGATGTCCACCCACCCCTCATCGCAATGGCTAATTTTGATCACTAGTGACAGGTGTCCAACCTCCCCCGCCGTACTTTTAATTTTAATTTTAAATAGCAGAATTAATGCATGGAATCGCCATTCCCTTTAGAGTATCAAAGAGAAGGCATAGGTATAGCTACCATGTCTCTTTACTACATCCCAACCGCCCTTCGGATCACCACACTGCCCTCAGAACAAACATGCAGTGAACTGCAAGCCAACAAACATAAAGAACCTATACATCCCTGCAGTGAAGTGTAGAACCAAAGACTTGTGTATGTTAAGTTGTGTACCAATTGTACACGTTACAATGCCTTTAGCATGTTAATCATAACATCAAGGGCCGTGGAGTTGAATAATTCATGTTTCCTCAATCACACTGTACTATAGAACAAGGTTTACAAATGCCCCGATGTAAACAAATGACGCATTGTAACTGTTTACTGAGTCGATAGCATTGTCATTGAATGAAGAAAACTAAGTGTTATATAAAGTGTCTGGGCTTGGCCGACGAAGATGCAACCATAGGTATTCTTGAAAGTCAGACTATATGTTTTCTGCTGGGGGTGGGGGTGGGGGGTGGGAGGGTAGGGGGTTGGTCGTCTGTTAAACGCTTCCGTAAAGCGGCTAGTAGTTTACGACGATGGATCGAATGATAAAGTTACAGTACGTAGATATTTGCGAACGCCGTTCTGTGTTCAAGCGAGCAAGCCAGTTTTTTTTCCTTCGTAGCAAACTGGGGAATGTTCTAATTAAAGTAGTTTTACGACGGAGATGATGAGCTCTCTACTGTCGTCGCAAAGTTGCATGATAATGATTATGTCTCTACTTTGGCCGTATTTGCATAGTGACTGTGTTGTTTTACGACGTTGATGAACTCTCTACTTTAAATGCAAAGTGACTGGGTCTTTTTACGACAATGGTGAACTACTCTCGGTAAATGCTCTACTGTTGCTGCAAATTCTAGTAGTCTGTGTGATTTTACGACAACGATGATGAACTCTCTACTTCTGCCGTAAAGTGGTTTAATGTGCTCTATGACTAGAAAACGTTCTCGTTGATTGTATCGTTGTTTGTTTGTCAGTTATTTGTTGCTGTTTATTTTTTATGAACATATATTTGACAATTCCATATCATGAAGTTGTCATTTCGTTTGATATGTAGGTCAATTTGTGGCAGTAATCTATTCAGGATCTCAGTCACCAGATGTATTACGAAACAAAACAGCGATCTTAATTGTGACATACACTCAGATTGGATTTCCATCACATCGATTTTTGTTTGTTAAAAATGTAGGAAATATTAGCATGACGCCGGCTTTTAGAAAGCCGTTCTTTTGTACCTAATATGGATTTACAGAAGGATTATGCAGCGAGTGAATGCACGCTGAAGGAACAAACCACTTAGATAGTGGGGGCGGTGGCTATTTCTGTACATATAGCTGGAGGGGTTTGAAAGATTTTTTGAAAATGTTGTAAGGACGTTGGAAGTTATTTTTTTAAAGGCCAAGGCAATGAAACTAAATTTTGCCTCAAAATAAAGTGGAAATTGTCTATTGATATTGATTTGAAAATTGTGAAGTCAATTATTTGAAATTCTTAATGTCGTCTGCTGTGAGTCTAGTATTTTGAACATAGGTAGGTGCTAATGGAATTGGAATTCTTTGCAATAAAGAATCTTTTAAAACTAGCAGAGTTGCAACGATAGGCTAGGTTTGAATAGCTGTTTATCAGTGGAAGTGATTCACTTTCTCACAGTGACTAATTTATTTTGGTATACACAGTCTTTTGGATGAATAAGCTGCCTGTATATACTACCAAACCAGAAACACTATAGAGTTTAAATTAGGTAGCATGATATTGTTGTTTTTTCTTACATCTGATGTAACATTTTTTGTTACAAATTACACAAACAAAACTTGATACAGGTAAGTCTTACTGAGAGCGCGCACACATGAAATGTTACATTTTATCTCACTGCGAGCACAGTTTTGTGTGTGAAGGCTTGTTGGCATCCGACAGTGATGTTGATTTGTGTTCACAGTGAGAAAAAAAATGTATCATTTTATATGTTTGGGCGCTGTCAGACTCAGTGTCTGTATTTTGTTTTTTGAAACTTGTTACAGAAAACGTGTGAGACGGGAAAACAATATGTGCTGTCTGTCTAATTGAAACTCTATAGTCACTCTGGTTTGGTAGTAAAAACATTGTGTAGTCTAACTGTAACTCTATAGTCATTCTCGTTTGGTAATAAAACATCGTGCTGTCTAATTGAATCTGTATAGTCACTCTAGTTTGGCAGTAAAACATCGTGTTGTCTAATTGTAACTGTATAGTTACTCTAGTTTGGTAGTTCTAAGTTTAGAGGTAAACGACACACGGATTCAGTGCAGGTTAAAGGGTAACACGACCTTCGATAGTCCAATAAATAGCCCCCAAACTCACGATGTATCATAAACCTTTCTAAAATTAGCTTCGTGCTATCATATCTATTCTAAACAATTTCCTGTAATTTGTTCTGTTTTATAATGTCTCATAAAGGTGAAAGGTCAATGACACCAGGCTTTTGTTATAGTTTCACTGTTATAGTACTTCTCTAATGTGATTAAACAATCATTGTTTAAAACAAAGGATTTACAGTAGGTGTAAAGGAAAGGCATCTCCTTGATAGAATGTATTGTGTATCTTTATATATATATATATATATATATATATATATATATATATATATATATATATATATATATATATATATATATATATAGTTTTTAAACTATTACGCTCTGCCACTGCGGTATAGAGCACTGTCTTAGCAGATTGATACTCACCGAGTTATATATATATATGTTTTCGTCATATCAAAATGACCTTACAAAAGGTATCAATATAAAATAATACTATGTCAATACACGCTATATGTATTATGATGTAGTAAGCCTAATTCTAAACTTTGTGCAAAATATAAGTGACCCAGTATAATCTATTTAAAGAACTGTTAATCAAAAGGTGAAGTGAGAAATTCATATGTATATTGTTTTTCTCTCCCCTGTCTGTCTGTCTGTCTGTCTGTCTGTCTGTCTGTCTGGCTGTCTGTCTGTCTGTCTGCCTGTCTGTCTGTCTGTCTGTCTGTCTGTCTGTCTGTCTGTCTGTCTGTATGTATGTATGTATGTATGTATGTATGTATGTATGTATGTCTGTCTCTCTGTCTCTGTCTCTCTCTGTCTCTCTGTCTGTCTCTCTCTCTGTCTCTCTGTCTCTCTCTCTGTCTCTCTCTCTCTCTCTCTCTCTCTCTCTCTCTCTCTGATCTCTCTCTCTCTCTCTCTCTCTCTCTCTCTCTCTCTCTCTCTCTCTCTCTCTCTCTCTCTCTCTCTCTCTCTCTCTCTCTCTCCCTCTCTCAAGTTTACCTAAAATAATGTCTTGTCTAATTGTAAAACAATATGAGTGATATTGAAAACAAGACAGTCAATATTTGATTATTCTTGTGACATTTAGCTATTTTCAGTAACTTATTAGTTATTCTCGCAGTCTGTAGGACTAGAAATGCTAAAAGCAGGAAATGATTAGTTTATAATGATGGATAGAAATCCTATCCAAAAATGTCAAACAGTCATTAAATTCATATCGGTAAAAAAACAACTTTCGTTGCTTCAGGGTAACGCCCACCCGGTATTTTTCCTCATCATTTCACGTTTACACTCCTCCAACAAATTCAATGTTTCGTTTCAATCATTTATTTTTGTTACTAGGGCAACCAACAAATTATTCACTGAAAACTTAAAAGACGATAATCAGATATCAGTTTACGTGATGTCAATTTCATATATTATAAGTTATCAGGTTGAAATTATGATGACTCATTGGGCCCGCTGATTTTTGGGTGCGGACCCAAAATCATTTCCACTGTACTTGTTGTTCCATATTATGTGTACATCAGCTACATAAATACGCTTGTATGGGTGAACCAAACAGTTCAAGGTGCATGATATTATGATTAAGTCATTATGTTTGTAAATTTTTTAAAAGTTACAGTCGTAGTGGCAAGGCCCCTTATGTCACTCGTATTTTCTCTGGCTGAAAGAAGAACAACTATTGTGGAATATCTAATTGTGTTAAAACTGTTCTCAAAAAATAAGATGAAATACTGTAAGCCACTGACAAAACCCAATGTCAATTGTCATCATATAAATTGTATCACTATATGAATTATGGATTGTTTACTTAGCGGTACAGTTTTAATAAATACTGTGTCAATATTATTGGTCTGGTTTTTCTCACCTTGCTGACAACAATGTCTTATCATTTATCATCTTGACGTGACGTGACGTGTCATAAATAATAATGTTTATTGTTCTTTAAGCTAAGCTAGTTGCTACTGGAATGTTTTTAATAAAAATGTTTTTTATTAGATATGATAACTTAATCATATTATCGTACACGGGGGCTGCACAGTAGTGAATCACCTGTGGGTATACATATTTGTGTAGTTGTACACATATGGTCCAAACACAGACGATGAAGGGTCTTTTTCCAAATAGATTTGTGTGGTCCACACTCTAAAATCAGCACCCCTATTGCAATCACGATTTCAACCTGTACAACATTACAGACAGAATCAACTGTGTCTAATTATTGGTATTTTAACAATTTTCAGTGAATATAGTGTTGGTTGTCAGATCAAAAAATAATACTCCCGTTACAGCTAGTGTAGCCTGGTTGAAAGATCACAACCCTCCTCTCGACAAATCGCATATTTTTACAAATACGAATATATAAGGTTAAAATTGTGATACACTGGTTTGAGGTTACAAATATTTTATTCGTGATAAATGACCTTCCATTCAGATTTGGGATAATACTGAAAAGACTAGAAAGTTTGAACTTTACACAATGGAAGCAAACATGAATGATGCACGCCGTGGACTAGACTAAACTTGTCGCGGAAGCTGACTCGAGGAAAACAATACGTCCTGTAGCCCTGAACAATTGCCTGTCATTGCAGTGACCCTGCGAAGGGAATTTCTGTAGGGTCATTTCTCCTCAGCAACATGATTATTCCGAGTCTCCTTCGGATATCAAATTGTATGTACCCACTGCGGGTATATGTGTAAATTACTAATTGCTGCCCAAGGCGTCATGATTGCGTATTTTTTGCTGTACACAGTACAATGCTCGTTCATTCGACCTTGGTGAGATTGTGTACTTTTAGTGTTTGGTATGACCATGTGAACGATAAGTGATTCCCACAGTTTTCCCTGCCGCAGCTATCACCTGATGGAACAAAGTACAATGAACGCCCATGTTATCATGCCACCCCCTGCACCAAAATGGTTCGGTCTTTGCGGAGAAACATTCACATACATGTTGTAACGGTGACACAGATACGCCAGGTACATAATTAGCATGTGGGATACAGTAGGAGCAGAGTTCGTCCAAGTCAAATGGTCTAAATATGGTGTAATTAGTCGGTGATAATATGACATTATCACACCCCCAAAATTATGGTAATGTTAGTTATTTTGTCGAAATCATCAATCTATTTTAAGAGTTAGGTGAATTGCCGACTCGTACGATGTGGCATTCAAAACACGGTGCCGTCACACGCACCAACGGAGTAGAAACACCAGAACTCGGACGTCCAAGGCGAAAGAGTGCAGCCGTATCGACGATGCCCCAACATTCGGACATTGGACGGCGACGGTCTCTACTACCGTCACTGGAAAGCTCTGTCTCACACTTTCTATCATCTCAGAAGACAATTAGAATTCACGGACTTGCAGACGAAGAATGGCAAGGGTAAGATAAACAACATTAGTTTCAATATTTCACGACTGCTTACAACTCTGTCAACATGATATCAAAATACGTGCCAATATTTCTAATAGCTATCGAATGCTTGATCGCGACTGTGACAACTTCAGTGGCCTTACGCTAGGGGTCATTTTGTCTGCATATAATAAATAACTGCTACGTTCCAATCCAAGTCACACGATGGGATTAGCAGTCATTGACCGCAGGCAAAAAGAGTATCCAGATCTTAATACAAATGACAGTTACGTAAGTAAGTGGTTTGTCCTCGTAGCATATGTATTCCACTTATGTCCATGTCAACTGATCTAACAAATATTCAAACAATTGAATAATAATGTGATACCTACTGTGTATATCATATACGTGTTATTGTCTCTAGTTCTTGTAAATGCTAACCACATATAGTATAGTCTTTTTATATGTGTAGGGACAACCATTTTATACAGTGAACAAGAGAGAGAGAGAGAGAGAGAGAGAGAGAGAGAGAGAGAGAGAGAGAGAGAGAGAGAGAGAGAGAGAGAGAGAGAGAGAGAGAGAGAGAGAGAGAGAGAGCGAGCGTCACATACGGAGACAGAGACGCTCAGAGATGCACAGAGGGACAGCGTGAAACAGAGGAACGAATCGAAGCCTCACTGCAGACACACACACACACACACACACACACACACACACACACACACACAGATGTAAAGATGGGTCCTTATTTGAAATACTCATGAGACTGCTCCTTGGGGTATAAATTGAGTCGCTCAGACATCATATCATGAAAGGATTTCCTTGAGGTCGCTGCTCTGTATGCTCTAAATCCATGCCCACAGTGATATACGGACACTGCCCCCAGGGAACTATATAAATAATGTTTGATTGAATTGAACTCGGATATCCCATTTCATAATCTCTTTTCAAAGCTGACATTCAATTAAGTTGTTTATCATCTCAATGTTCATTTGCATCTAATTATATTCGGCCAATAGACCAATGTACACTTAAGGTAACGTTAGTTACGGTACTAATTATATATATATATATATATATATATATATATATATATATATATATATATATATATATATATATATATATCTTCTTTATTACCTACTTATTAAATTTAATTCCGTACCATAACTTGTGTATTTTTTTTTTGTGTGTATATATATATATATATATATATATATATATATATATATATATATATATATATATATATATATATATCTTCTTTATTACCTACTTATTAAATTTACATTTGTAGACAAAATAAATAATACATGTTTTGAGGTAGGTAAAAGGAGACCAGAAAAATAGCTATTTGCTAATCAAGTCTGTCTCCTTAGACACTGCAAATAAAATTTATAAATAAATACATGACAAAATATAAATAGGGCAGTTAAATTAACATATGGTCATATTAGAATGTAATTATTAGTTTTTCGTGTTTGTAAAACATTGCAAATTTTGAATACATTAATTACAAATTAAGCTTGTGCAAAGCAAGGGCAAATCATGATTTAGGTTTTTTTAAAAGCGATTATATTAACTCGGTACTTTGTATATGTAAAATGTCTATCTGGAATAATACAGTAAATATATATATATATATATATATATATATATATATATATATATATATATATATATATATATTGTATATATATATATATATATATATATATATATATATATATATATATATAGGTAGACTATAGATTGTATTATATATAGACTATATAGACTTAATCCAAGAAGTTAGGTCATAAGTAGTAAATCGGAGTTTCACGTTTTTGCGATCATCAGACGACTAATTCAGTACAGTGAGTGTGTGTATGTATGTGTGTGTGTGTATGTATGTATGTATGTATGTATGTATGTATGTATGTATGTATGTATGTATGTATGTATGTATGTATGTATGTATGTATGTTATTAAAGAGGGTTGAGTAATATTAATTTTGCCAGCAACACAGTAGTAAATTCTCGTAATCAAGTCAAAATATGCCAACGGAATTAAACGTGCCCACACCATGAAAAATAGCAGTAACACAGACAAGACTTGTCTATGGCAGTAATCGGGGCTCAATTCAATGTCTTCTATCGTCCATGGTTTATAAATATTCAAACATTTGGACACTCTTGTATATCTCAGATTATCCTCACTGGAGACATTCAGTCTCACTGACGTATTTCCTAAGGTATATAGATTGAAGAAAAAACTTTTGCCATCTACCGTGGAGGTAAAATTCTCTTAAAACTCCTTGCATCTAAAACCACAGACAAACAACAGATAGAACCACGAAAATGAAACTATTCCGACTGAACAACAGGGATTTCCAAATTTGAAGATAACAACTGATTTTGAATGTGTTCGCAGGTACTCTAGATGCTGTGTGCTATCGAATAATCTCTTCGCCAGTAACTTATTATTGGGCAAATTAAAATTCTGTGATTGATTAACAAAGAAATGATGTTAACGATTTTGGGATGGCTTCGTTTGAACTTGAACTTTCACCCCAGCTCCTCATTGAGCTTGACGTAAAGAGAGATCTTAAGATTTGATGCCACGTGTACGGTTAGCATCTAGACTAATACACGGATTGGTATGATTTGATACCACGTGTACGGTTAGCAGCTAGACTAATACACGGATTGGTATGATTTGATACCACGTGTACGGTTAGCATCTAGACTAATACACGGATTGGTATGATTTGATGCCACGTGTACGGATAGCATCTAGACTAATACACGGATTGGTATGATTTGATTATGTTATGGGCTGCTACTCTGAGTGGTTTAATAATATCCGCTATGAGTTATTGAAATATCGATATTTATATATAACATTATCTATTTCTAAATCAATGAATGCATTACGCATTCGGTTCAATCCTTCCGATTTAAAGTGTATGTGATGTAAAAATATCACCACCAATCAGTCGGTCTTATCGGCCCAGGTCGCGGACTAAGCAACATATATGTATCTCTTAGGATGATTAAGGTCATCTGCACAGATAACCTAGATGATGTGATTGAGTAACCAATGTCAACCGGGAATACAGGAGATTCCATCTCAGCTTGCAAATGCTAGTAAATGATGTATCAAGATTCAGTGAGACTGGTCGCAAGGATTCATGTTAAGATCGATACAATAAAGAAACATCCCTTACACAATGTCTGTTCTGTATTTTGTTACATTCGTATCTTGTTTTTGTTATCATTAACAAACTACAGAGCAGACACTGTGTAAAGGAATGTTTGAGTGTTATCTTTATTGTGTCTATCTCAACATGAAACCTGGTGATCAGTCTCACTGATCTTGATACATTGTTTAATAGCATTTGCAAGCAAAGACAAAAAACCCTGTAAATACAAAGAAATACAGTCACTGTAAAATAGTTGAAAATGTCATTCTTTGTGGACTCTTTTCTTTTTCTGAAAGAACAAAATTGAAAATTGAAACTTCTTGCATAAAATTTGACAACCTCTGGTTTAATTATATTTTGTCATTGCCAATGATGCTGTCGTCCCTAGAAGGAGTTAGATCTGTTCCGAAGGTTGAACCGCTCAGAATGTTCGGAATGTACCCTCCAATCATGTCAATATTCGACCCATCTATCCCAAATATTATGCATAATTAAATAAAAAGTAAGGTATTGTGAATGTTATTGTTAGCTTTCAAGGGAATATTGAGTGAACAAAGCACAGGGCGTTGTAACGATGAAGGCCTTTTCAATTTACCTGTACTATGTTGATGTAAAGTAAAGTTAGGTATCAGTTTAACATATTGGTAAGTAAACATTTTAGAACAGCAAAGTTATTGTCAATTTACCACTAGCTGCATAGAGCCTCAGGTTGGTATTAGATGTTGGCAGGCTGACAGAGACGGGTCATGTCACGGTAAACAGAGTCCAGCATAATGTCAATATTTGTTTAATACACCTTCGAGTAGTGCGGTTTACTCAACACATACACTCCGTGACAGCTAAATCAGACAGTAGCGTCATTAGAAATTTGCAGTCAACCTAGCTAGCCCGGGTAACCCGGACATTTCTGTTTCTTTTGATCTTAGGTTTGCCGCTTTGTTCGCGACTTAAAGTTCTTGCGTCAATTCTGTTAATTATTAACAATCGAAAACTAATCGTTCGTTATGACGCATGCGTACATATGTAGTGAAACGAAGCATGCCTAATATTTCGTTCTACAGTGAGACAATGCCTCCGTCACGTGACACTGTGCTATGTTGAAATCCTGACTTTAAGAAATCACCTGTGGCTATAGATGAAACGAATATTTTAGGAAATTCATCCTTTTTATCATAGTGAAACAAACAGCGCGTGAAATGCATTGCCCACGGCCGCGGCACCAGCAAACTACTGCTGTTAGGCGTAAAAAAAAGGGTGTGGTTCCGATTCAATTTTAAAATAGACGGGGTAGATAGATTTTTTATTTTATTTTATTTTATTATATTTTTTTCATGTGTGAGTGTCTAGTTCAGGTTTTCCATTGTTGTCCAAAGGGTTTCTGTGTTGTTTATTTCTTCCTATCAGATGTACAGCCATTACAGATTGGAAGAATAATTTTATATTGTCTTTTTAAGTTGATGTCAGTTTCCGCACCAACCATTTCTTGCGAGACTTCACACGATTTTCGCGATTTTATCATTATTTTTCTTGAATACATAAAAAAAGGTTAAGGGTCGGCGTGAAAAACTCGGTGGGGTCGGGTAACCGGAACCAAACAATTCACTTTTTGTATTTGGCCTTATCTACCGATATCATAGGGCTTTCCATTATTTGTGAAAGCCCTGCAGAAACTTTTCAATGTTGTATTCAAAAGAGGACAGTATCCATATATTTGGAACATCAACACAATAACACCAATCCACAAAAGAGGAGACAAACTAGACCCATCAAATTACACTGAGAGGCATATCTACTAGTAGCACTGATTATTGGCAAGATGTTTGCAGTAATCCTGAACACAAGGCTAATACTAGTACATTATACTCGTCTGGAACATAACAAGATTATTCATGATATTCAGACTTGATTTCAACAACAAAATCGCACTATAGATCATATTTTTGTCTTACATACATTGGTGAAGAAATGTCAGTTCAAAAAACAACCATATATTCATGCTTTGTGGATGTCAGAAAGTGTTTTGACACTATTTAGCGGAAACTGCAAACTCCAATATAACAACATAAAGGGGAAACTTTACAATATTGTAAAGAATATGTACCAGAATATGAAACACCAAGATGGAAAACTAACGCCAATATTTACTTTAGATGATGGCGTTAAGCAAGGATATCCGATGAGTCCCACTATGTTTAACATCTACGTCAATGATCTAGTCACAGAATTGACAAGAGATCAAGCAGACTACAACCCACAATGATCTAGTCACAGAATTGACAAGAGATCAAGCAGACTACAACCCACTATGATCTAGTCACAGAATTGACAAGAGATCAAGCAGACTACAACCCACAATGATCTAGTCACAAAATTGACAAGAGATCAAGCAGACTACAACCCACAATGATCTAGTCACAGAATTGACAAGAGATCAAGCAGACTACAACCCACAATGATCTAGTCACAGAATTGACAAGAGATCAAGCAGACTACAACCCACATGATCTAGTCACATAATTGACAAGAGATCAAGCAGACTACAACCCACGTTTAAACATCCAACCCATCTCTTCACTGCTATTTGCCGATGACATCGTCCTTCTATCCAACTCAAGAGAAGGTTTACAAATACTATTAAACAAACTCTACAGCTACACCAGTAAATGGGGACAAGAAATGAATACTGAGAAAACAAAAATTACGATTTGGATGAATGGGTTGGTTGGTGAATGAGTGTACTTGCGTAAGAGCCTATTTGATGGAGTTTCGTTCGATTAAACATGCACTAAAAAGACTTTTAAAACCCCTACATCTCAAAAGGATTAATATTACGTGACCATTATACTAGATTTAAAATCATCCACACGGAAGTAGGTTTATCACGGTCATTGCACCAATTATCATATAGATGTTGATGTCCAGCAGACGACATGGCACGATTAGAACGCATCTACAGTATTTACTTGTACAAAAATTAGCACTTTACCGCCAAAATCGTTCTCATGAAGTTTTGTTTGTGCAAATCACAACGTTATTAAATTAGAAGCATTATTTTAATAAAATAATCAATCAATCAATCAATCAATCAATCAATCAATCAACCAACCAACCAACCAACCAATCAATCAATCATCGATCGATCAACCAACCAATCAACCAACCAACCTACCAATCAATTAATTAATTAATCAATCAATCAATTAATCAATCAATCGATCGACCGACCAATCAGTCAATCATTTGAAAAAAATAAAATGCTCTCCTCAAACGTGTCATTTGATTGGTTGCTTTATAAACATTCTTGCTAATATTGTTTTTCAATATTTGTTATAATGTTTTATGTAGTGTAAGTGTAATATCTTTCTAATTTGCATATCTGATCTCTTAATATAAATTCTCTTATAATGGTTTGTTATTTTCACAGCCAAAATAAACATTATAATGGAAAGCTATTACAGAAATAAACAGTAGATCGTAAACATTACGTCAGAGAGGACATACAGTGTTAAGAAAATAAAATCAATTGAAAATATGGAAAACATTTACTATTAGTGAGTGTGTATTCTGTCGTCAGAATCACAGTAATGTTTTCGCTGTCCGGAGTAATAATAAATGATGTAATAGGTCAGGTAGTTTCCATCGTTACGAGGCGTTGCATTAATGAATGAAATTATGTCAAAATGGCCAACTAAAAATATTTCTCCAATGATCTGCGATATAAATCACCTACATTGAAGCAGACGCACGGTTTAGCTGAGTTGATAAAAACTGTAACAAACAAACGAACGTACAAATAAACAAACAAACAAACAAACCCAAAAGAACATTATTGTTGAAAAACTTGGCAAAATGTATAGAAATTGGAAACTGGAAATTGGCGGAATACAAAATGTAGCTGGTCTTTGCTGATGTAACTTAGGCCGGAAATGACGTTGTTGTTGGTTGCTAGGGCCTTAACCGTCATGGTAGTAAGGGACAATATGATACTACTGTTGTAAGATTTTATTTCATCATCATATCCTAGATTTATTGAACAATATACTCTAACGTAAATGCACACGTGTGTCTCACAATAGTTAAAATTAATGTAGATTTTGTGAACATATTTTTTTGTGTAACTGGAAAATCATCCCTCCCCCCCCCCCCTCAAAAAGGATAGCGAGAAAAAACATGAGTGATAATGTGCGAGTTTTTAATGTGTAAGGAACATTACCTCAAACTCATTTGCTAGAAATGTTTCGAAAATTTGATAAAGTCTACAAATTTTAATTTCACAAAAATTGCACTGAAGTCAAAGAACGTACGGAAGTTAAATTACAGACATGTCGAATGACCTTGAAGGGAAAAAATTAATACCAGACAGAAAATTAAATATCGATTATTATAATGAATTCTGCAGTATTGTACAGAGATACCATACAACCGATCTCACAATTCACGAAATTCTCTGATAATATATATCATTGATTTCTTCTATAGAAAAACGCTTAGCATAAAACCATAATCCTTTTGCAAAGGTGACTCGTGTGATTCGATTCTTTGCAGCTGCGTTATTGAAAAAAAAACCTATTTAATTTTTCGAATTTGCATTAGTGTGTCAAGGCGATTCTTTCTCTTGAATTGTCACCATGTGCAAGTTCTTACGTTGATAAAAGCCAGAACATTTGCTAGAGAAACTAATTGGATTTGACTGGGGATATTCTGTTTGCAGTGTTGTAGTAAGTGATGGAAGGGGAGAGAGAGAGAGAGAGAGAGAGAGAGAGAGAGAGAGAGAGAGAGAGAGAGAGAGAGAGAGAGAGAGAGAGAGAGAGAGAGAGAGAGAGAGAGAGAGAGAGAGAGAGAGAGACAGACAGACAGACAGACAGACAGACAGACAGAGACAGAGAGACAGAGAAAGAGAGAAAGTGTGTGTGTGTGTGTGAGAGAGAGGGGGAGGGAGGGAGGGAGAGAGAGAGAGAGGGGGAGATACAGGGATGGAGACAGAGAGGGACAGGGAGAGAAAGAAAGAAGGGGGAGGCAGAGAAAGTGAGATCGAGAATGAGAGAGGAAAAGTGTATGATTTATACAGGGGAGGGAAAGGAATTGATTCATAGGAAAAAGCAGAGATGTGCATTGGTTCGTAGCCTGGTAACTGCTTTAAAACGACCCTCGAATATGCCAGTGTTTCATACACTATTAAATGTTTCACATCTAACCGATGGTCCTTGTCAAGCTAGACAATTGTACTGCATTTAGGTCAATATTGACGTAACCATGTAGAAAGTCACGTGACTGGCCAACAGCGTTGATATTTTTTTCTCGATTTCTGTCACTTTTGATGAACATTTCACTTGTTAATTTTTTAACAAGACACGAACGCGTTGCTTGTGGTAATTCGTAGTTGACACATTGGACACTCCTATTGTAGAACTGCACCTGTGGAAACCACGTGACCTGTTCCATAATGTATGGAGAATAACGCGAAATGGAAAGTGTCTGTGTATCCGAGCCTACTGATTGGTCAATAAGACAGTGACAAATATTGTCGTCAACTTGCGTAAGTGAAATGCTGAAAGGTATTCTTCTAACTCCATTGTGGTGGCAGCAGTTCGTGTAACAATACCGTCACCTCATATCGACTTTAAAATGTTGCAAACTCGTCGTCTCAGTTCTACGCCGATAAATAACAACGATGTTCCAAAGGGACGCATGAATCGACGATGCTCGATGGGTGCGGTGATGCAGCCCATGTCGTCCTTCGATCCTAATTTTGGTCGTAACACAACCCCTCGTAGGAAGTCCCTGATTGAAACTCTGGAGGATAGTGTATCACAGTTCTTGTCACAAAGGACACACAGGGTTCACGGCCTAACGGATGAATCTTGGGACAGGTGAGCGAATTCCCACGCCGTATATTTGTGTATTTGTCGTTTGTGCAAATAAACTAGTTTTATCATCTCTGCAGTTTCAGCTACACTTTGGTATCACTACAATATCAAACTTTATCGGTAAGATAAAAAAATGTGTGTTTCCAATAACAGGACTTCAGAAAATAGAGTAGGTAGGTTGGAATTCTATTTCATTTTGCTTTAAATTCTTCGACCCTAAGATAAGATACTCGTCGTTCACAATACTTCCGTGAGAGTTTGATGAGGTGTAAAAGAAACATAAGTAGACGAACACGTTATGGTAAATTGAAATGTCAACCACTGATAAAACGATGTTCTGGTCAGTAGCATTTCTAAATGACTGTTGGAAGGGTTGTAAATGATTAGTGATTTTGAACGGAAGAAAATGAAAACGACTCTGATTAGCACAGAATACACAACATGTTGTAAAGTGTAATCTTGATGATCCGTCAACCGCATTATTTTTACAATAAGAAAGACCACTCAACGACTGGATTTTAAAAATATATCATAGCTTGTTCCATATCTAATATTAATAACATTAGAAATTGAAACCCTGTATATCGACCACGGGAAATTCATGTCATTGTGCAAGTGATTTTTGATATATGAATAATCAAATATTTATCACTATTGTGGCCATGAAATGATTATAGATTGGGGCGAATATAACAACTTTCAAAATCTCTCCTTTCAATTATTATTTCGGTTAGTCTATAGTTTTATGGATTTTGATCACGTGACAATATCCTAGAACCTCCAGATTCAGTCCCAAATGCATTCATTTGTTCTAATTGATCGAAATTGGATTTTGTAGATACTCAGAGAAATACATCTTGGGACTACTGATATGTTTGAGAGTCTGAATGCTTGAATCATCCAAAATTTTGATATCAAAATATCAAAATAGTTACTGCTCCTTTTGAAATCAGTATTGACATTCGGTGGTTCATAATCTTGTGTTCAAGGAAATAGTTACTCTATTATTTTCCCATAGAATTGTAATGAAAGCTGCACTACCTGCAACTAGAACGTTTTTTTAAAACCGTTTTGCTAGATGCAATGACGTCATCATAATATGTACACTGCACAGTATTGAATCACTATGAGAAAATGTATTTGTGTAGCTATACATATGTTACAATAAATCCAGTCAAATTTATTTTAGGTCCGCACCCAAAAATCAGCAACCCAATACAATCACGGATGCACTTGTAATGTACTACTTATGGCTACTATCGACCCCTAATGAACATGTACAATATCTAATTATTAGTATTGTAACAATTTCCAGTTAATAAAAAAAATACTCCATATGGTGGCCATTTTGAAGTTTAATAGTGGTGTATTTTGAGATATTATTTTGTTCTCTGTATTTATAATACAAAATTGCACTATGAATTATTTATGTATGTATGTATGTATGTATGTATGTATGTATGTATGTATGTATGTATGTATGTATGTATGTATGTATGTATGTATGTATGTATGTATGAATGTACATGTACGTATGTACGTATGTACGTATGTATGTATGTATGTATGTATGTATGTATGTGTGTGTATGTATGTATGTATGTATGTATGTATGTATGTATGTATGTATGTATGTATGTATGTATGTATGTATGTATGTATGTATGTGTGTGTATGTATGTATGTATGTATGTATGTATGTATGTATGTATGTATGTATGTATGTATGTATGTATGTTTGTTCATTGTTCACCATTCCGTTATCCGTTTTCCTAAGAATACGAGGACGTAAGTACAGCCTTAGTCTTTACGCAATTCCTTCTATACATCCGTACATAGATAATAAGTGGACTTTCACGAACCACAATAAATAGCTATCGTTGTTTAAGCCTCGAAGGACATTCCTAGAGTCACGAATCACGAAATGGTAGTCACTTCACGTTTTGTTCGCTCGAAGCTATCTTATAATCTTGCAAAATCAAAGTTGTGACTCACGAAACGAAAGCCTCCATCTCGACGAACTGATCTGTATTTTCAATTTGATCACGATGTTCGTTCACACGTTTCATTATAATTTGTACTGCAAAGTCAGAAAACAGTTGCTCGTACTATACACTGAATACACTTCGCTCGACTGTTGTTAGCATTCCTAATAATGAATGGATTTTGTCCCGGGGCAACAACCTCGATATCAAAAGACCTACTGTCTCTTAATAGATACAACAAATACATTACATTATTGTGACAGTAAAATCCCTGTAATTTACAAGGAATCCTTTTGTTTTTCCGTAACGATCCACTATGACTACTTCAGTTGGTACAGTATAGAATTGAGTTCATTTATTTAGACTTACATGAATGACTTCTACAGTGGGCTATATAATCAATTTGTTCATTGTTCACCATTCCGTTATTCGGGTTCATTAGAGCTGATGACTTGGTTTGTAGAGCGATCAATTGCGGTTGAATTTACGAATGTGTATGCAATGCACACGTATGTCCTTATAGCAATGTATATATACCATGTGTTCGTGCATAATCTGTTTGTATAGACGACTCTCTCTCTCTCTCTCTCTCTCTCTCTCTCTCTCTCTCTCTCTCTCTCTCTCTCTCTCTCTCTCTCTCTCTCTCTCTCTCGTGCGCGTGACTGGATAGAGAGTTTTATCAGGATAACAAAAACAAAATACAAATGTAACAAAATGCAGAGCAGACACTGTGTAAGGGATGTTTGTGTGTTATCTTTATTGTGTCGACAGAGCAGACACTGTGTAAGGGATGTCTGTGTGTTATCTTTATTGTGTTTACAGAGCAGACACTGTGTAAGGGATGTTTGTGTGTTATCTTTATTGTGTCGACAGAGCAGACACTGTGTAAGGGATGTTTGTGTGTTATCTTTATTGTGTCTACAGAGCAGACACTGTGTAAGGGATGTTTGTGTGTTATCTTTATTGTGTCGACAGAGCAGACACTGTGTAAGGGATGTTTGTGTGTTATCTTTATTGTGTCTACAGAGCAGACTGTGTAAGGGATGTTTGTGTGTTATCTTTATTGTGTTTACAGAGCAGACACTGTAAGTGATATTTGTGTGTTATCTTTATTGTGTTTACAGAGCAGACACTGTGTAAGGGTGTTTGTGTGTTATCTTTATTGTGTCTACAGAGCAGACACTGTGTAAGTGATATTTGTGTGTTATCTTTATTGTGTCTACAGAGCAGACACTGTGTAAGTGATATTTGTGTGTTATCTTTATTGTGTCTACAGAGCAGACACTGAGTAAGGGATGTTTGTGTGTTATCTTTATTGTGTCTACAGAGCAGAGACTGTGTAAGGGATGTTTGTGTGTTATCTTTATTGTGTCTATCTCAACATGAAACCTTGTGATCAGTCTCACTGATCTTGATACATCATTTAATAACATTTGCAAGCTAAGACGAAATCTCCTGTATTGTATTTATCTAACATCAAACATTGCAGTTAGTCTCATTGAACCTGGTATCTCAAATTGTCGAAACTGCATGCTCATCCGATAGCTGTAAGAAGTATCACACATTGAGTACGTAGGCAGTTTTATGTACCTCCTGACGAGCGATCGTTATATTTCTACTTCCACATCACCAGGGTAACTAGGGTAATTTCATACGGAAATTGTGATTTTATTTTCTGTATAATTGCCACGATGTCTGAGTAATATTAAACTGTTGATTGGAGACGTGAGAGGTATCTAGGTTGAAAATATCTGACTTTATGAAATGTTTAGAATTGACTCGTACACGCATATCATATCCACAATTTTTGTTTCCGTTTTTTGGGGGTCTGTTTTTTTTTAATGTTATATGTATATTTTACTTATATGTTTTCCTTGGCCCGCAAACCCAACTAGTTTGAACAAACTATTTTGTGGTTCAGCCAGAAGTTTAAAGTTATACTTTAATATATATATTTTTCTCATTGCCGATGTGTTTACTTGATTATTTTATTTTCCTCACTTTATATGTAAATTTGGTTTTCCTTTCGACCTCCGGCAAATAAATAATTAATTAAATAATTACTACAGTAATAGGTTGGAATCGTGTCCACACTGGGGCTGCTGATTTTAGGGTGCGGACCCACAAATGAATTCGATTTGTTTTATTGTACTGTATTATGTGTATAGATACACATATGATTCAATAAAAAAATGTTCCTGGTGTACGATATCATGAGTAAGTCAATTATATCTAATGAGCTTTAAAGAAATAGAAAATATGATTGGGAAATCATAATTAAGTTCATCCTGAAACCCCACAAATATATAAATACAACTATTTAAACGCGATAACAACTATAAAATATTTAATAACTGCATTAACCTTAGAGCATATATTCAATTAAGTCGTTTATTTTGGTCTGGTGACGACCTACGGAAAGCAAACAATTCAATACGAAAATAAACACTTTGTCGTATCTGAGATTTCTATATTTACGAACAGTATCGTGACAGTCGGCGACACCAGCAAAGATGTGTGATTGCGTAACCATGGCAACAGTTGGGTGGATGACCACATAAAGGGTGTACAAAGTTAACAGCGGCGTGTTCATAGGAAACAAAATGTATATTTTGAGAAAAACAAAATCATTGCTTTATCAAGGTAAATGTAGTGAATTAAATTGTGACATCTGCATCAACATACATGGGCCGATAATATATTGCATATCTACCAGACATTTTACAGTATGTACAGCATATATGTATGTATGTATGTATGTATGTATGTATGTATGTATGTATGTATGTATGTATGTATGCATCTATGCATCAAGTCGGCCTGACCATCTGTTTGTAGTATAGTATATTTTATTTGGCACAAAACTACAATTCAAGGACAGAAATATATTAAATACAACAAAACAAACACTAAGTTTTTTTTTCTGTTTTTGTGTTAATAGATAACCATTTATAATGATTTGCCTAGTCAAATATCCCTTTTACAATTATGAGTAGACAATGAAATAAGAGTATAATGTGATCGGTATCAGGTCAAAGTTCAGTATAAAGTAGAAAAATACATAGAATTGTTGATAGCGAAATAAACAATGGCAAGGAACAATTTTGGTGTTGTTGTTTGTCTTGTAGAGTTAAGGTCACTCCATCGGGGTCACCCCTCAGTTTATTCATGTATACACACAGCCGGGGGGGGGGGGTACCAGTGGCCAGCTCTGGTAGGGGTGTGTGGCCCCCGGGGGCGGTACCAGTGGCCAGCTCTGGTAGAGGTGTGTGGCCAGTGCTGGAAACACATCGGCCAAGCCCTATTTAAGACCCACTTTGAACAAAAATATATGCCCCATTTTAGACCATTACAGGCTTTTAAAAGCTGAAAGTTTTAGACAAAATACATTTTCCTTAGAATAGCAACATTTGGGGCAATTAATGGCAGTAATGATT
Source organism: Glandiceps talaboti (assembly GCF_964340395.1). Taxonomy (NCBI): domain Eukaryota; kingdom Metazoa; phylum Hemichordata; class Enteropneusta; family Spengelidae; genus Glandiceps; species Glandiceps talaboti. Next base: position 3,650,850 of record NC_135571.1, read on the forward strand.
TGCTGAAGGACAATGGACCACATTTTAGACCAAGCAAGATCGAAAATGATTCAAAGTGGACCCCGTTTTAGACTCTTCATCTCGAAAAAAAACCGACCCCATTTCAGACCAAAGGGCTAGAAAACACCCCAAAGGGTGGCACATATAGTATACGTATGCTCAAATAAGGGGAGTAGGCACCCCCGGGACATGCAGTGCCTATCCTATTGAATAATGATAATAATAAATAATTTAATTTCTTAAAAAGCGCACTACACTGCGTCTCAGTGCCCTTTAAATTACTCAAAACGTGGTTAAAATGTAAAACAAAACATTACAGAGTAAACAAGGCTAACAAGGCTGCGACAGCATGAAAAACACATCCTACAAATGATTAAAGTTATAATTTTCATTTCACGAAAATTACACGTGGTAATATTACCTAAAAAGGTGAGTTTAAAATTGCGTTAAAAAGATTTAAGTGTAATATCCAAGCAAATATTAAATGGAAGCTGATTCCAAAGAATTGGAGCCTTAATTGAAAATGCTCGAAAACCATAATTGTTTTTTTTTTGACACCTCGTGTGCAGCCTTTATCAGCTTTCCTTCACTTGCATGCACACGTCACACATTTACTGTAATAGTATTTGCATTTCATAGGACACCAAACAAAGAAATATTACACTATACAATGAAGTACTACACAGGGTTTCAAATATGAATAAATTATAATAATTAATAAGTCTCGTAGTACGTATACAACTGTTAAACTGTCAATCATTGTTATAATATAATGATATTATATAACCCTATAGAAGTATAATCATGTTTTGAATTTGTAATGAAAATATCGACAACGCCAAAGTCGTCCTACTCCCACCAAAACGGTACCAGCGATAAACGACAAAGCCATCTGGTATCATATGTGACCATGAGAGACGGAAATTTGTAAGTCAGGACATTTCGTTAAACGGTACACACAACTTTGACACAACAATACAACGTTTGACACAACAACATAACGTACAGCACAAGCATCAACATTTTTTTCTTATAAACATGTCGCCATATTTGGTAGACACGGTGTAGTGTGTCGACAACCAGGTAGGCGTATTGTTACTCATGGACGTGTTAAAAAATATGTTGTGTTAAGAATTTGTGTCTGTCTTGAATATGTCAAAAGACTATATAAGGTCAAATGATATATTCTATTCTATTATAGTAATTGTAGTAATTGTAACAGCGGTAGTGTCATTGTAGTAGTAGTGGTGGTGGTGGTAGTAGTAGTAGTAGTAGTTGTGGTTGTGGTGGTGGTGGGGTGGTGGTGGTGGTAGTAGTAGAAGCAGTAGGGATGGTGATGATGGAGGTGGTGGTAGTATTATTATTATTAGTGGTGGTGGTGGTGGTAGTAGTAGTAGTAGTAGTAGTAGTAGTAGTAGTAGTAGAAGTAGGAATTAGTAGTAATAGTAATAGTAGTAGTAGTAGTAGTAGTAGCAGTTGCTGTTGTTGTTGTTGTTGGTGGTGGTGGTAGTAGTAGTAGTAGGAATAGTAGTAGTTGTTGTTGGTGGTGGTGGTAGCAGTAGTAGTAGTAGTAGTAGAAGTAGGAATTAGTAGAAATAGTAGTAGTAGTAGTTGTTGTTGTTGGTGGTGGTGGCGGTGACAGTAGGGAGGGTTGATGCTGGTCCTGGTGGTGGTGCTGGTAGTGGTGCTGGTAGTGCTAGTGTTGACGATGATGGTCAGTGGTGGTGGTGTTGGTGTCGGTACTATCGATGACAGCGGCAATGATGTTGATCATCAGTGTCTATAAAACATATTAAACATACCAAAAAATACCCCCATCACTGCATTATTTAACAGTCATTACTATCACAATCAACAACAATGCTCAAAAACGGCGGTAATAATTAACTCCATAAAAATCCCTATTCAATATTTAAATCTTTGCTCAATATTTTAATAATAGAAAATAACAGACTTTGATAGATATAACAGATTTGTATTCAGTGATAACATATCGGGATGAAACATCAAACTGAAATATTTGAGAAAACAATGACACAGACACAAACAGACAAACAGACAAACACAGTCACACACACACACACACACATCCCATCCCTACACTATAACCTTCCCTTACAGGAGGTAAAATCGCTGCCTAATGCCCTCCAAATGATATTAATACTTCACCATATAATACATAACCTTTCGTTGCACACAGAACGTGCCTTTCATTGATGTTTAACCTATAGGTTTGTCAAGAAGGGTACATTTTTAATTATCTTTCGTTTTAACACCCACAGCATACACATAAAGGTCTTGTAGCATCACTATGACAACCGAGTTATATACATCTACCAATTCTTCATCATTGATGAGTCACATTCAAATCCATTCAATAAGAACAGCTCAGCGTAGACCCCATGAGACATCACAGTGTACTCAAGGACATATTATACAACTCTGCAATTCCCTATTAATTGTAGAGTAATGACATACTATATTTATATAGTCATTATATATATATATATATATATATATATATATATATATATATATATATATATATATATATATATATATATATATATATATATATATAGCGACTTACAACATCCCTATTCTTAGGATTAAGTCCATAATCCTCTAATATTGCATCCCTACCCACCTGCTCGCCCGCTCGCCAACCCCCCTCCCTACCTTCTTACCGATCGACCGACAGCTTGAGACCGACTTTTGATATACATTGTATCGCCTATCGATAGAATATCTCCAAAACATCATGTCTATAAAATTGTCGATTTTATTCTTAATCTTACAGTTTGTTGTACTCCATTACGGCTGTTTTTGAACACAGGAAGATTGAACCAACCGATTTATACGAACTCCATCAAAAAATACGAATAGTGCTAAAGTCTGAAATAAGTACATTCCTGGGAGAATATTACAATGTAAGTAATTGTCGTGACCATACTCTGACATTTCACATAAGTAAAACCAAATGTAAGCAGTCACCATCCTGTGTTGACCGACAGTTACATTGTTTCTTTGACGTGTTGGCAGCCATATTGAATTCGATGATGAAGTAAAATGAGGCTTTTTGTTCTTAATTAAACACGATGGTGTCCTAGTATCATTTACTAATTTATGCTCCACATTTGTCACTATCATGTTTAGGGTGTTGTATCATCGGTTTCAGTATCTCGAGGCCTTTGCTAACTTAGAATCACAAATATTATAGTCAATGCCACGTGACACGATTTAAGCCAATCACTGAAGGGTGTATGAAAACAATGTGTCAGAACACAAAATTTACTATCGATATCATCACCTGTTCAAAATTGTCTTGATTGAATTTCAACCAGAAAGTAAAGAGCAAAACGTATCTATTGTAGTGAATATCTTGTTGATGACTTTCACGGCTGATCAGTTGCGAAACCCCCCTCTCAACATCTCAGTTCATTTCTTTCTGTACAGACACATCTATTAAAGAAGGGGATGCACTTTCTACGGGAGGAAGTACATAGAAAAGGTGAGCACGTATATTTGTTACATTAATTTCCTTATAGACTAATTACATTGTAAGGGCATAGATTTCTGTACTGCAAATGTACAAGCAGCAGACACGTTGTCAAAAAACTCCAAATCTAATTTTTCCGTTTGTATGATTCAATATTTATTGATACATAAAGTTTAATAATTGAAAAATAGCTCACAGTTCAATATTTGATATTACACATGTCTGTCTATCTGTCTCTGTCTCTCTGTCTGTCTGTCTGTCTGTCTGTCTGTCTGTCTGTCTGTCTGTCTGTCTGTCTGTCTGTCTGTCTGTATGCATGCATGCATGTATGTATGTATGTATGTATGTATGTATGTATGTATGTATGTATGTATGTATGTATGTATGTGTGTGTGTGTGTCTTGTGTCTCTGTCTCGCTCTCTGTCTCTCTCACTCTCTCTCTCTCTAGGCCTGTCTGTCTGTCTGGCTGTCTGACCGAGGATCCATCCATCCATCCATCCATCCATCCATCCATTTATCCATCAATCCATCCAACCCATCTCGATTCGTACAATTCAACGATCGGTTGATTGTCCGGTCGTCCCACTTTTCGATCCATCCATCATCCCGCCTATACATATTTATTTTCCCGACTGTTCTTTTTCTACGTCCTCTATCTGTTTACCGTTGGAAAACAATTTGTGTTTCTGATGGCTGTAACGTGATCCTAAATCTACTGTTGAGTAAAAGGCTTTGTCGATCTCATTACATGTTTTATTTGATTTTCAGCCGATGGATGTGGAATGATAATTGCATTATCAGATATGTGGGTAGATTTCTTTTCAACGATGTTACCACAGTTGCAGGCTATTTTAAACCCTGTACAGGTGCGTTTATTCAAGATAATTTCTTAATGGATCTACGTTCTAATAAGATTTACATGAAACCGTCTCAAGCTTGCATCTCTATTCCATTAACCTTGACTACAGCCAGTCATTTGTCAGTGTATGTGATAGCTGTAGGGTGTCCATAATCACATCACTGAGTGGAGATTCATTTTAATACAGAGGGTCACTTTACCAAATATATTCTCTGTCGGTCCAAATATAGTGGAAATTTATAAATATACACAATTATGTAGTTGAAAAAGGCATTAGCTAACATTTTGTGGAAAACAAAGAAAATTCACACCAAGTTATTAACATAGCTGACAGCATTACGTCATCATCGCCATTTTCCCGCCAATTTACTTCGGTAAATTTCTCAGTTTCCTGTAAATTTTGGAAAATGTCAAATTCGATTTTAATCTGTAATAATAGAAATAACCCTAATATATTGAATTTTCACAAAAAAGTCTGAAATGTGGTCACATAAACAAAACTATCACGAAAATATAATTGATGCTTACGTTATCACGTAACATTAGTATACATGGAATCGAAGAGACACTACTCTCTGTCCTGCCATGATACCGACGACATTCCTTATGCATTTATTTCTACGCAAAATTTTCGAAATTCTGGGATTAGAAGGTTGCATTAATTGATTGCATTCAACAATCTGTCATTTTGTACGTCACTGAAATATGTTGTATTCACAGTGTTACAATATTTCAAACACTAAAAAAATGCAGCTATTACAAGTATGCACTACTAATGTTACGTCTATATTCATATTCCCGACTTGAAACAAGACGGGGAATGTACGTATGCGTCCGGTGTCGGTGATCGCACCTCGTCTATAATTTGTAGATTGTTAGCAGACACAAGGGCCATAATTATCTGGCGTTTCTCATTTACTAGAGGTGATTCATTTAGTCTAAAGTATCGACATCGTTCACTGATATTGATCACCTTAGACTAACTAAAACAAGTAACCTCAGTTTATATATTAAGGTTCTAGACACTCGCCCATCGCACTAGTTGCAACTTGGACATATTTTTACATCAAATAACCCAAGCTATATTCACTGAAAGTGGTTAATTACTCATAGATGACTTGTAGCTGTAAATTAGGTCACTAAATCGATATTATCAATTGGCAATACAAAAACAGGTTGAACTCACTATCGCCGTTGAGGGCGCTGTTTTTTGGGTGCGGACCCAAAATAAATTTGATTTGATTTATCGTGTATACAGCTACAAAAATACGTTTATCCACAGGTGATTCAATACTGTTCAGGGTGTACTATGTTATGAGTAAGTTATTTCGTACCTAACAAAATATTTCACATAGCGTTCCAGTTGCAGCTAGTGCAGCTTTAACGAACTTACACTGTGTGTGGAACAACTTAGACAGACCACAGGGAACAGGACAAATAGTCAGTTTTGTTATCGCGATTATTTGTCCTGTTCCCTGTCGACAGACATGAAGATCACCGTGGACTGACTACGTGCACAACAAGTAACTTCATCATGTACTAGTATTAGGGATTAGACACTCGTCTTTCGTGTTCGTTGTAACCACACATTGAAGTGTGAAAACAAGGTCCGCCTACACTGAGGTTTACTTGTATGCTTAGTGTAATACAATAACGTATCAGACAAAGCTGTGTCACGAGAATCAATGATTTCATACAGAATCTTACACGATACACTAAGGGATGAGATCTATAGTTCAATGTAGAATACAACAGCTAAATTCTTCTATTTAGGCTTCAGCCCCCTCTAATTAACTAAATTGGTCAAAATTGATAATTGTTTCAGACAGCACAGTCAATTTCAAATCAGTGTGTGGTACTATTAATACAAACCCCTCGTTCCCAATATGTTTTTCTCGAGTTGGAGGGTCTATGATTTGACATTGATAGAAATATTTGCATATTATTACAACGCAGATTCCATTAAAAGTAAAATCGTTGTAGGATGAGAACTAAAATTGTGTACCCCCCCCCCCCCCACCATTAAAAGTAAAATTATTTAGTTTTTTATCCTACATTGAACTATATTCATCTCGCCGCTTACACTGCAGCCTGGTTGATTCACTCTAAAATCACGTGACGGTTGTTAATTAAGCCTGCACTAATTGCAATTGGGATATATTTATTTCATCCTGAAACTAACGATATATTAGCTAAAAATTATTAAATTACTTATTTGAAAAAGACAGTGTAACCTGTTATTTCATAGGTCATGTTATCCATACTGATATTTAAGTCTTGAGAGAAAGCTTTGAATTAATCCGGCGCCATGTATCAATATCGAGTCACAATCTAGGAATTAGCAGGTCGTACACTTTCAATCGCAGCGTTGTAAGCAATTTCAACGTGATCTACAGTAGGTTGATAGGGGCACTGATTTTTTAGGGTCCATACCGTAAATTGAAAAGTGACTGTTTTCATACCGTGTTGTGTACGTGTAGAGCTGCACAGTCAAGTTTACCTACAGATGATCCAATAGTGTATTTCTACTGAATGTAAAACAAAACGTTTTCAAAAAAATTGGTTCAGTTCTAGCTAGTGTACCTTTAAGTTATCGTGAAGATTAAAAGTCAATGTTTTTTCTCTCTACCTCCAGACGACAGACCTTACAATACGGCAAATGACGCTGGTCGGTTTTCGAGACTACATCGTTCTTGATACTGATATTGAAGGTAAAGTAATTTTTGTCAGATTCTGCAACGTCGTTAATAGGGAACGTGCAAACCCGCCATGTTGAATGTTGCATCATGGGAAATGTGATAATAAATGATTATCAATTAGTATTGTAAACAATGTTGATACATTGTTTGTAACCACAAATGATCAATTCATAGTTACCCTGACAATTGTGGGAGGTTTATTTTATCAGTAGCTCCAGATCAGGTATTACGATAACCACAGGTAATCCCATAGTCCTTTGCGTCTGAGCATGCTCAGTCTGGATTGCAAGTTCCCTATTAGACCAGTTTTGATATTTTCCATATGACCTTTCAAAGGACATATTCCGTCTTGTCGTTGTATGCAATGTGTCACATTATAACATAAAGCTAGAATCTTTAGAAAAGCTTGACATTCAATATCATCTACGCTTTCGTTTTGAAATGTCACGGCTCAGTTAGTTGGCTTCCTTCATTATATGTTCTATGAAAAGAAGAATCGTAACTGTCATCCGTAAATGAAGTGAGTAACTCGTTGTCATTGGAGATCATTATACATTCATGATATATATGCAAATAGCTAAGAGCTACAACCTCCATGTCCCTCCAGGGTACTTTTGTACACTGTTACTATACGAATTATTAAAATGTCATGAACATAGAATTTATAACTACAGCTTATTTTATGGACGTCAAATATGGTTCCTTTATGTCATAAAACATGCATTTCTTTCTTTTTACATTTTTAAAATTTTTCCCCTCATTAAGATGTCATGGGATACGGCATTACCTGACGCCTATTATTCCCTATCATGTATGCTCTATTTATTTATTTATTTATTTATTTATTTATTGTTTTATTTATTTATTGTTTTATTGTTTTATTTATTTATTTATTTATTGTTTTATTTATTTATTGTTTTATTTAGTAATTCAGACTCAGGGGCATGTAAAAAGGGGAAATATGATATCAAATACGGAAAGTTAATATAAAATGTCTATGTAGTTTTTGTTTCTTTGATTATTTCTTTATTTGTAATTTTTTTTCTTTTTAATGTTGTGAGTTACATTACCTAAAGCATAGTATTCCAAATCGTGTGTGATCTTTGTACACACACTTCTTTGTTCATAGAAAGATGTAGATTTTTGTTTGCTTCTTTGTTTGTTTGTTCGTGCATTTGTTTGTTTTGCTTTTTTTTGTTCATTTCTCCTATATACTGTATTCTAGCCTACTCTACCTTTTTCGGTTGAGGTATTCAAAGAAAAACGCGATTTAATTTTAAAATGTCAAATGTCAGATATTTTGTAAAAATACACTTATGTTATTAAACTGTGTTGATGACATACAATTGCCCATATTCTACTATTACATACATGTATAATTATAGCAACACGTATCCATGCCAATTGTAATTAGAATATTTCTCGTTTTTTATTGCCAGATATTCAGGGCGCCCTCTTTGGTCATTCCCTTTAACCCTTTTGTTTTTATGTTTTGTCGCCCACATCATTGATACGACTATATATAGACTCGAAAATTAGATGACTATTTGTCTTCAATATTGTCGGTGTTGTAAGTGTTCGTTTGTATGTGGCGTCTTCGTTTTTTATTGCACTCAATATCACAGCGCTGTCTTTTTCCTTTCTGCTTCACCCTTTTGTTTTTTCAAAAGTTGTCGAATACTTATATGATATAACTGATACGAAAATAAACTTGAAGATTAGTCGTTTTGGACACTCCCCATAGACCTCGGTAGGAAATAACTTTTAAAACGAGCGCCAACTACGGCGAATCTTTAAGTACAATCAAAGAATACTGATTAAAATGCACATTTTTTGTACACCTCCGGTTCCATGCACTTCGTTCATTTCAAATAAAATCTGTTTCTCACATTTCTATTTTAATATCTAGATGCCCTGAGTGCACCAAATGTTGAAATAGTGCCTGAAATCACACAAATGCTTCTCGTGCTTCAACACGTCCACGATACTAAGCCGCCTTCAGGTAATTTCCTAAGACTGGAAGAGTTAGTAGCCAATATGGTGTCTCCTTATATCGGTATGAGGGGGTTGTACGTCGGTGGCAAGATCTTTGCTGAGAGAAAAATATCAACAGTTTCAAAGCCCAATACTTTGAATTTTAAAGGAAAGAAAGGTGAGTATCGATAATCGTTACAGCCCATTTCATGTTAGTGTTCACTGACTCTGTTTGACTCAACCACGCAAGAACCAGTAAGCAACTACACATGCTACACTTTCAGACAGCAAGATTGAATGAATACACTTTCTTACTACATTTTGACTAAAATTAAATGAATTAACATGCCACATACAGACATCAAATACACTGAGATATCAAAATACTATTGCATGGCGTGTCTGTGGTTTATATCCTTTAGACAAAATGTAGCAAAAAATTGCAATCTTGCTATCTTAAAGACGTAGAATCTGTGCAGTTTCTTTTTGGTTTCTGCATATCCATTGGTTGTATCAACCAGACTGTAATGACATCATCGGTTCGGGTTTCTCAGGGAAAGGGAGATTAGACCGCGCCCTCAACGTCTGATCTGTCAGTGAATACTCAGGTTTCTCTGTAATTGGATTTCTGTCCAATCTTTTCATGGTTTAAGCTCGTTACAAACACTAACTGTAAATAGTCATTTTTGGCAATGACGTAATATATTTACTAAATACAGAAGTATTATCACTCAATATTTTCTCACTTTTATGCAAATATTGTTGTAGTTTATGGATTTTAGGAGCAGCCCTCATAAAAGTGTTAAAAACCTGACCGAAATAAGCTGAAATGTGTCCCCATGACAACTCAATTGTTATGTTCTTGTCTTTCGACAGGTGTTTATCAAAGAGCCACATCACATGACCCCGAACTGAATAATAACATAACTGAACACAGTCGAGACGGTACTAATAGAGTTATGTTCAGCATTGCCGACGAAAGCGAGGATTCATCGGGTGAGTGTGCTAGTCCGAATGGATACGAAGACGACATTTTGGCGCGAATACGGAACACGAGACGTTTACATGTGAGAAGGGGCAGTGTACCCATCCTACCGATGAAACGGAACACTTCAGACGATAAAGTATTTTCCGACGTGGAAGAAACCAGTAGTCGTTCTACAAGTCCGTCAACGACATCGCCAACACGAAAAGATCACGTGATCCCCGAGTATCCAGGGATCGGAAATTTCCAGAGAGGTAGTGCACGACGTGGAAGCATGCCAGTTGTTACGTCAATATTGAAAAACTCGTCCAATGGCGAGAGACACTTAAACTCACGAGAGGCTAAAAGTTTCCGAAACAAACTTCGGTTACGACTTAGTCAAAGAAAATCAAAGAATGTTCATTATACGTGATGATTTTACAGTATGTCATACTTTCCCGCCAAAAACCAAAAGTGACCACAGTTTACAATATTTTCAAGAAATTTGTGTCAGATTCTTTTTGTCACATATTTGTGGAAGATAGACGCCAAAAAGGCTACTGCTGTTATAATGCCAAATCACAAACATTTGAAATTCGCATATCTGTAATATTTTATGTTTCCTGATAGACTAATGATAACAAACAGGAGAATAAGTTATTTACCAATGTCAGTGCCAAGGAATTTCCCGCCATTTTGTTGAACTTTCCGCCAGTTTGTTTCTGTATTTCATCTGAAACTTATCGTTAATAGATGTCCAAATTAGGTCCAGATGATGTAATATATAAATAAATTGTCGTATTTTTGATATACGAAGTCAAGAGGTGGGGTCAGAGATCTATATATTTATATTGTCATGGCAACAAAATACCTCCAGAAAAGACAACTATTCTATATCAACTTCTTATCCGATCTTTTACTTTAAAGATTCTCATGACATTTCTATGGAAAAAGTGTCTGTACTGAATTGTCATTGTCATTTCATCGTCTGCTTTGCTTATGTATAGATAGCTTTCTCCGAGGAAGTGGTTTATTTGTTGTTGGCAGACGACTTAGAACTAGGAAAAATGTTAAAAAGATACACAAAAATATCAATTTTGTATTTAAATTTGTATTTGGGGTACGTTTGGAGAGAACGGGTTGGCGAAGGAGCTTGGAGGGATATGGAGGGTGGAGAAGGGAGTACTGTACTTTGAAGTTACTGATACCACGTAGATTGTATAGTGTAGTTTGAAGAGTCTTTATAATTCGACGTTTTTCATTTTTCGTTTTTGTCAGAAGCGCTGGTATGAAGAACAAAAACTAAATAAAAACAAAAAACAAAAAAAAAAAAAAAAAAACAAGTACATAGGAGAAATATAAAGAGTACACAGCATTTGCTTAAAGGACATATTTTTAGATGTACCCAAAATGACGTCATTAATTGGTTAATTGTCTGCTTGAATGAAATGTTACAGATCTAATAATTATGTACGCAATCAAATATGAAAGAATTCATGTTTCTGCCCATGTCAAATGTATAAAACTGATTAAAGGGACATGGGCTAGATCTGAACATTTTTATTATGATATATTTTCAGCGTGAAGGCTTATGCTTGTACAAATACCAGTTTGGTTTGCTACAGATTACCTTACAATCCGTGACAAATTGCGTCCACCACTTCTGAAACCACTAACACTGCATGAGACATAAGCAGTAACACCCTTTTTGCATTTTGCTTTGTTGCTTTCAACATTCAATATGCAATAAGAGGGGGCGCCCTCAGTGTTAGGGGTTTCAGAAGGGGTGGACACAATTTGTTACGGATTCTTACAACCCCGAGCCTGGCAGATGGTCGTATGTACAATGTAAATAAATAAATTGTTGCCAGTGATGTCACGCATGCATCATAAATGTTGACGAATGTTTCAACTCAAATTAAGTAAAATCGTGTAGTACGCATAGACGTGCTATCATTGGCTGAAGAAAATTAAAGTATGCAAATTTCATATTTGAATTCCAATGACGCCAATAACGATGAGCATATCTTAACCATCAGCCAATAGCGACAGACCTTATTTCTTATTATTAAACAAAACTTATCATAATTATTTATAAGTTTGATATTTACTAGCTTTTTGTGGAAGAGATATTTTGACAAGTTTATGCTGAATATTTTTGTTGTTGCTCAGAAAGGTTTTCCTTTGACAATTTTCCTTATATGTAAGTCAATCCAAAATTATATATTCCTTTGATGTTTACCGCTAACAGCAGTAAAGTACATTGTACTCAATACAGAACAACCACTCATAGTTATAGAAATTTTCAACAACCAATCATAATTGAAGAAATTTTGTGATGTGTATTATATTTAAATATATTATAATATTTAGATACATTAATTACAAAATGAATTGATCAATCTTGACATTAAAGCTACACTCGCTGTAACTGGAGCATTATTATTTCAACCAGATAACCAAAACTATAGTCATTGAAAATTGTTAAAATACCAATAATTAGACATTGTATATGCTAATTATATCTCTATTTAACCATAAGCATTACAGTAATATGTTGAAATTGTGATTTCATTGGGTCGCTGATTTTAGAGTGCAGACCCAAAATAAATTTGATTTGATTTATTATATGATACGATATGTATAACTTCACAAGTACGTTTACTCCTCAAGTGTTGTGTCAAGTTATTCAATACTGTTCAGTATGTATTATATTACAAGTAACCATTGTATCTCACAAAACAATTCAAAAAGTGTTCCAGTAGCAGCTATTGCAGGTTTATGAGTGTAACATAATTTGATTACATATATTGAAAATTAAAATTCAGATTTCTGTGTTGAAAATAAATCTTATTTTTTTCTGAGAAAAGATTTGTATCCGAGTCTCCATTTTGAAAATATTTTGACAAATCAAAACAAAATTGACTATAGGAATATCTAAGAAGAAACTTCAAACATCTCGCATCCTGCCAGCCTAAGAGAGACTGTGAGGTGCAATATCGTATGAGGGGGCCGCTTGGTTGCAAACACAAAAACTGTCACGTAGAATCACTGTTTTCCATTTATAGACTAGTCACTGTTACCCAGGGGAGATCTTGTAGGCAGAGCCCCCAGCGGCAAGAGTCTGGGTAACCGAGACTATTTATACACAGATAAAGAAGCTTCATTGTACTAAGCTTGTCAGTGATTTATACAGATTTATTTGTCCATATTTTCATTTTCATTCATGATGATAAGTTTTCGCACCGAATTCAGCCAGTTATGGTGTTGAAGTCTCGTGTTTTTCGAGATCTCGTAGAATATCGTCATCGATGTAATCCTTCAAGCAGTTCAAGCTGTACTTCCACAACTTTTCCTGTTTATCCACATTTCTATCATTTTCAGGAAAGATAAAAAATTAAAACATAATTTAATAGTTACAATACATGCGATCAAGGTAGATTCTAGACACTTTGCAGTGAAAGAAACTATATGTTTCAAAACCTTACAGTGAGTGTGTGTCTGTATTATATATATATATATATATATATATATATATATATATATATATATATATATATATATATATATATATATATATATATATATATATATATATATATATATATATATATATACATATATAACATGATCAAGACAATACATTAAATTATTTTGATAATTTTAACAGTTTTGATGACATGTATTAATAATTTTTTACTTTCAGGCCCATATATAAAACTATTATATTCCAAACTATAAATCGTCCTAGTCTCGGTTACCCAGACTCCCCGCCCTCTGGGTGTAGCCCCAAAGGACGAGAGTCTTTTAGACCAAGACTATATACTGACCTTGAGGACGCACATGGTGTTTTTCGTTTACACTCTGCATGGTATACACCTGACACATTGTCATATTCTGGATTGACGGCAACATCTATTGAAGTAGCTGCACCTTTCTCTAACGTCACTAAAATTCCTGATCAGAGAAAATAATTTTGATGGATTGTAAATTGTACTATATCCTAATTACCGACTTACTAGTTTACTGATGAAATATCCACTAGCTATAGCCTAGAGTTAAGACATGTTGGGATTTTGACTACCGTCTCCCCTCACGCCCAGCATTTTCCTAATGGTTTTTAAGTTTCAGCCAGAAAGTCGGTGTAAATTTGTATTGCCTGGTGTGAGATGACGTCAGTAGCGCCTTTATGTGATTAGAACCAATGAGGAGAGAGGAGCAATACCATGCAAACAGGTTTGAACACACAACCATTAGGGAAATGCTAGCAAGACGGGAGACAATAGTCAAAATCCCAGCATGCCTTGACTATAGGCTGTTAATCCCATATTCATATAGTCTCGGTTATCCACTCTCTCATCGTTGAGGGCTTTACTACGGGACCACCCTGACCAGAGTGGTCATATTTGAACCCAAGTGGTGAGAGCTGGATAACCAATAGGCTGTAACTACTAAATCAATACAAAGCAGTGTTGTACATTTCGTTCGTTTGAATTACAGGGATGCTGAAATTAAAATAGTAATATGGATGACACATAGGTATATCAATATTTTTGCAATGTGTTTTTAAAAACAAAATGTAAATAACACAGGCCAAGTCCGTGTTTGTACCAACTCATTAATTAAAAAAAAAAAACTTTAAAAAGTGTAAGTGTATTACCATGGTATGTAAATTAAATTATTTATCAAAAAAGTGAGTATTAAACACAAGTAGAACTTGATAAGCAGGAGTGATTTCTTTAATTTGAATCAACAGTAAACACAA
>NC_135571.1:3670610-3680352 GCF_964340395.1 Glandiceps talaboti
CCATAACAAACTCACCCGTATTGGCTCCAGTCACTATAACAGTTTTACCCGACATGTCAACACGTGGATAGGAATATTTGGTCCCCATGGTTCGTTCGATCGCTTCGTTTAAATTTAGTGTTCAACCTGGTAGCACTCAGTATACACAGTATATATACTACACTGCAGTGACGCAGTGACGTAACCTTTGTCCTTTAGTACATACATTGTAAATATTTGTACAAACTATACATCGTGGACTTTACCATAAAATAATCAACCTTTGAGCTTCACTATAGACAAACTTTGAACGCTGTCTAAAACTTGGGTGTAATTTTAATATTGGACTGTAATGCAAGTTAGTCCTTACATGTATGTAAGTCAATCCAAAATTATATATTCCTTTGATGTTTACCGCTCAATCACAGTAAAAGAAATCTTCAACAACCAATCATAATTGAAGAAATTTTGTGATGGGTAATTTATTTGAAAATATTATAATATTTAAATACATTAATTACAAAATGAATTGATAATGAAATTTCATCAATCAATTCTGACATTAAAGCTACACTCGCTGTAACTGGAGTATTATTGTTTCGACCAGACAACCAAAACTATAGTCATTGAAAATTGTTAAAATACCAATAATTAGACATTGTATATGCTAACTATATCTCTATTTAACCATAATCATTACAGTAATAGGTTGAAATTGTGATTTCATTGGGTCGCTGATTTTAGAGTGCGGACCCAAAATAAATTTGATTGGATTTATTATATGATACGATGTGTACAACTGCACAAGTACGTTTACTTCTCAAGTGTTGTGTCTAGTTATTCAATACTGTTCAGTATGTATTATATTACTAGTAATCATTGTATCTCACAAAACAATTCAAAAAGTGTTCCAGTTACATCTATTGCAGGTTTACGAGTGTAACATAATTTGCTTACATATATTGAAAATTAAAATTCAGATTTCTATGTTGAAAATAAATCTTATTTTTTTCTGAGAAAAGATTTGTGTCCGATTCTCCATTTTGAAAATATTTTGACAAATCAAAACAAAATTGACTATAGGAATATCTAAGAATAAAATTAATAAATAAAACTACACACATCTGCCAGCCTAAGAGAGACTGCGAGAAGCAATATCGTATGATTTATCCATTTATACACTAGTCACGGTTACCCAGACTCTCACCGCTGGAGGCTCTTCTACGAGACCATCCAGACGCTTGGGGAGATCTTGTAGGCAGAGCCCCCAGCGGCAAGAGTGTGGGTAACCGAGACTATTTATACACGGATAAAGAAGCTTCCTTGTACTAAGCTTGTCAGTGATTTATGCAGATTTATTTGTCCATATTTTCATTGTCATTCATGACGATAGGTTTTCGCACCGAATTCAGCCAGTTATGGTGTTGAAGTCTCGTTTTTTTCGAGATCTCGTAGAATATCGTCATCGATGTAATCCTTCAAGCAGTTCAAGCTATACTTCCACAACTTTTCCTGTTTATCCACATTTCTATCATTTTCAGGAAAAATAAGAAAATCAAAACATAATTTAATAGTTACAATACATGCGATCAAGGTAGATTCTAGACACTTTCCACTTTTCCATCGCAAAAAATTGTAAATGCAACACATAATTTGACCTAAAAGTGTTAAACTAAATAATGAAAAAAATCAAAATTCACAAGATTTGGATGTGTGCAAAATATATTACTACGAAGTTTTTTAAGCAGAGTATATATATAGATGTGTGTGTGTGTGTGTGTGTGCATGCGTAATTTTGTTAATTTTAACAATTTTGATGACATATATTAATATTAATAATTATTTACTTTTAGGCATATATATAAAACTATTATACTAGTATTCCAAACTATAAATCGTCCTAGTCTCGGTTACCCAGACTCCCCGCCCTCTGGGTGTAGCCCCATACGACGAGAGTCTTTTAAACCAAGACTATAAACTGACCTTGAGGTCGCACTTGGTGTTTTTCGTTTACACTCTGCATGGTATACACCTGACACATTGTCATATTCTGGATTGACGGCGACATCTATCGAAGTAGCTGCACCTTTCTCTAACGTCACTAAAAATCCTGATCAGAAAAAACAAACAATTTAGATGGATACTAAATTGTACTTTACCGTGATCACTGACTTTAATAATACTTGTTTACTGATAAAATATCAACTAGCTATAGCCTAGATCAAGGCATGTTGGGATTTTGACTACCGTCTCCCCTCACGCCCAGCATTTTCCTAATGGTTTTTAAGAAAGCAGAAAGCCTGTGTAAATTTGTATTGTCTGCTGTGAGATGACGTCAGTAGCGTCATCATGGGATTAGAACCAATGAGGAGAGAGGAGCAATACCATGTAAACATGATTACCAAATCATGAACAGGTTTGAACACACAACCATTAGGGAAATGCTAGGCAAGACGGGAGACAGTCAAAACTATAGGCTGTTAATCCCACATTCATAAATTCTCGGTTATCCACTTTCTCATCGTTGGGGGCTCTGCTACGGTACCACCTGACGAGAGGGGTCATATAGTAGAACCAATGTGGTGAGAGTCTGAGTAAGTTCAACACATTTCAAAGCAAGATAAGCTGTAACTACTAAATCACTACAAAGCAATGCTGTATGTTTAGTTTGTTTGCATTACAGGGATACTGAAATTAAAATACTAATATGGATGACACACAGGTATTTCTGTATTTTTTGCAATGTATTTGTAAAAACAAAATGTTAATAATACAGGCCAAGTATTTTTACCAACTCATGAATTAAAACAGCCTTTAAAAAGTGTAAGGTTTACCATGATGGTAGGTAAACTAAATGATTTATAAACAAAGTGAGAAAAGCATAAGTAGAATTTGACAAGCAGGAGTGATTTCTTTACATTTGAATCAACAGTAAACACAAATTTGAATTAAACTATGCATTGCGAAGCAACGCATACACAGATCGGATATGACGTAATGAGAAATGTTTTCTCTACGCATGCGCACGTCACGTGACTTCATTAATATCACTTTTTGTTGTACCTGACTGGCCAATCAGATATGATAACACAGACATACCACATATAGTTTAATATAGGCTGTTGAAATAAAATGACTTACCCATTCCTCTGAATGTTTTCCAAATTACTCGCAGAAATGTAGAATCATCAAAATTCCTCGAGATATCGGTATCAACACCACCTGGATGGACTGATATGACACTGACTCCTGACCCCTCTAGTCGACGTTGGAAACTAAACATGGACATTACCTGAAGCAAAACAATACGAGTCGGTGGCGAGGATATAAGCTGATACCTAGGAGAATGATGATTTACTTGAGCGTTCACAGTTTTACGAGATAGTATAACACATAGACTTGCATCTAGTTTTTAATCAAGTGCACTGTATGAGTGGAAATAATTCCTTCACTGGATGGACGCAGGGACGGAACCCAACGTAACAGCCCCTTTATGGGAAGTGGTCTGGGCTTGGGTGGGGTCTACTTAAAATAAGTTAAAACTAAAATAAGTTTCCTAGTTTCTTTGACGAGGTTAAATCAGGGAATGGAATCTTCCTTTTACAACTGAACATAGGATTCTGAAATGAACATTTACATAGAAGAATTGCACACATTGTTTTAGCGTTGATCATAAACACCAAAGCCGAAGAGGAACCGTTGTATTATAGCTCCGTGTCTGTTTCATGCATTTAACAGAGTAATTTTGACGAACACGTCTATTATTTGCCAGGAACTGAACAGCTGATCATGTTAAAGGTCAAGATGAACTGATCATGCTACTGCAGTGTTAAAACGTTTGCTAAGATGGGTTCCAAGGTGCGTTTACGTCTGCGCATGTGCAGAAATGACACTTACCTGGAATAATTTGGAATGGCCATAGAAGTATAGTCTGTTGTATGACCTTTCACCCTGTAAATTATCTTCCTCAAACTGTCCAGAAGAATGGGCCATAGATGAAACATTGATAACTCTACATCCGGGTCCCGATGATTTTAGAAGTGGTAGAAATTGTATGGTTAACAGAAAGTGGCTTAGGTAGTTTACTTGGAACTGACTTTCGTAACCATCTTCAGTTTTAGCTGCAAATATAAAAACAGAGATCTAAACGTAATGTAAAATCTTAACAATTACTGGCCTTACTTGAATAAAAAATGACCAGACAAGCCCTAAATAGCACTCTTAACTTAGAAAATATGACAATTTTCATAGATTTTTGTATGGTACAAACTCCTCTGTATGCAAAATTATAAAACCTGAAACAAAAAGTCGTCTGGCTCGACAAAAATATTACTAACACTGCTACAATTTTTCCGTTTGGCTCATCTTACCAACATAAATATTTTTCGATCATGTGGCATTACTGGTAAAATTTTATGTTGAGCCAGATCGGATAAAACAAAATGTAGCACTGTTGATAAAAACTTTGTAGAGCCAGACGATCTTTTGTTGCAACTTCCAGGTGTCGTGATTTTAATTATATCTGGTGCCATACCACACAGTAACAGTTAATACCCTCACCGGTACCTGTTGTACTCATTGTCATTCTAAGAGTAACATGCAACAGACACGAACGAAGACTTTCATTCTGTGCAATTTAGGGTCAACATCAAAAGTTCAATATAATATATCTAACTTAATTGCTTAAGTTGGGGGGGGGGGTGGCCAAATTAATTTCTCAACCGTCAAAAACGATTTATCGTCATACTTGGCAAATTTAGTACGATTTCAAGGCTGCTTTTACCTATAACACTGCATACACTCGGTCCGATTTATCAGCCGTACGCAGTTAAAATGGTTTTCTGTTTTTATTTATAATTCAGTAGTATATTGGTACGTTGTTTGAAAGTGGAAGTATACAGTATGAGTCTGAAACAATTTTCAATTCTAGGTCAGTTAAGTTAGATGGGGGGAGGGGGGTCTGGGACCTAACTTAAGCAATTAAGTTAGATATATTATATTGAACTTTCGATGTTGCCCCTTACTGATCTGGTGAAGAGCGTATGTGATGGAACAATTCTCACCTGAAGGTGGAGAACCAATTCCAGCATTGCAAATCAGAACATGCAAAGTACTGTGTTTGGATCGAAACTCTTCTATGAAATCCTTCACCGACTGTAGAGAACTAAGATCCAACTTCATGAATTCAAGCTGAAAATTAAATTAGTATAATAAAAAATTGAGATATGTGTAACCTAGCAACAATTTATTGTCTTTTAAAGTTGCACTAGCTGTAACTGGGGTATTCGATCAGACAACCACAAATATATTCTGATAAATAAACAAATGAAATTTATTAACAGAAGACTAAGTAAGTAAGTAAGTAAGTCAGTAAGTCAGTAAGTCAGTAAGTAAGTCAGTAAGTCAGTAAGTAAGTAAGTCAGTAAGTAAGTCAGTAAGTCAGTAAGTCAGTCAGTCAGTCAGTCAGTCAGTCAGTCAGTCAGTCAGTCAGTAAGTCAGTCAGTAAGTCAGTTAGTCTGTCTTTGAACGTTGAATTCTTACATCTAATTCTGATGGTATCACTTCTCCGGCTGTTTGTTCTTCATTGGTTTTCTTTTCTCTCTTTATTAGCCATTCCGAAAACTCTGATTTCATCTTTTCAATTGCCTTCAAAAATAAGATAACAGACAAAATGTGTGTGTGTGTGTATATATATATATATATATATATATATATATATATATATATATATATATATATATATATATATATATATATATATATATATATATATATATATATATATATATATATATATATATATATAAGGCTATGAAGATAACAATATGTGGCTATTTGACCTTGAAGAAGCCTTTAAAGGTCAAAGGTCAATGTCTTAAAGGAAAGTTTATTTTGCTGCCATTCGGCGTATTTGATTTACACGAATATCTCACATAGAATGTTACCATTGTGCCAAGTTTGGTTGAAATTGGTTGGTTGGTGCATGCGCCAGAGATATGAGGGTGAACGCGCGCACGGCTGGATGCACGGACACGTGGACAGAACCCAATATAAAAGGCCCCTCAGGGGGTGGTACCCGTTGGGTCCTAAAATTGGAAATTTGATAAGCATATCATTATATCTAGTTATTCACTGAATATTGACATACTTATAACCAAAATAAAGTAATTATCTTAATAAGATGTTTAACTATTAAATGGCTTTGATAATGAGATACCAAATATAAATAAACAATTCATAACAAGTCACTATAGACTGCTAAATATTTGCCCTACAGAAAGACAGACAGACAGACAGACAGACAGACAGACAGACAGAATTTCACCGTGCACAACTGCACCTCGGTGAGTTGTGCTTAAATCGGTGTAGTAAAACCGTTTTGAATCTTTAAATCTAAGCACACGATGACGCAAAACAAAGAGTTTGATCAATATGGCCTTACCTTTATGGCTTTATCTTCTGACCGACATGCTACGATGACCTTAGCACCCATCATACTGATCTGTTTTGCTGTCTCATAGCCAATACCTACACGTAGTTATATAACATAAACAAAACGAGTAAAGACTTTATAGTACTGGCTCAAATTGTATGTAGGCAAAAAGTGAGTTTTGCAAATACAAGCATGAAAACGATTAGATAGATTCTAAATAAACATTACAAAGAAAATAATGATGGTACCGAAGTTATCTATGCGCTTAAATAACAATATTAATAAAATTCAAATGGTGTATACTAACAGTACTGGGATAAGACCTAGTCTGGAATTGTAAATCGTAACAATACCGTGTAGGAATTAGAGTAGGTAAGACCCTGTACATTGTGCATATAAAGTGATTTCAAAATACTATGGTGTGAGCGGGAGGGGGGGGGAGATCATTTTGGAAAATGTGGTCTTCCCTGGGGTCACTAAGGCTTTAAATCGCCGGAGCATGAGTCTATTCGAGCCAGAGAAAACCCTCGTTCAACGCCAAAACATCGACCCCACAGTCAGCTACAAATGACCACCCCTTGCTAGAATGGATTAAACCTGTATTACTACTCCATAACAGACTTATTTGTGTACTAATAGCTACATAAATAGTCCTGCTTGTCTAGAATCGAGATTTGATTTACCCCGTCTACCAGGACTATTCTATAACTATGATAACATGCTCTCATGTATTACAGTTCCATAACAGATATTGCTAGCTCCATAGCAGACTTACATGTATCACGGATCACAGACAATGTGTTACTTATCTGTGTATGGATGTATTAGGGAGACCCATGCCTGTATTAACTCCATAGCAGACTCACCTGTATTGGCTCCAGTCACTATAACAGTTTTACCCGACATGTCAACACGTGGATAGGAATATGTGGTCCCCATGGTTCGTTCGACCGCTTCGTTTAGTGTTCAACTGGACAGTAGCACTCACAATATACGCTTTACACTACACTGCAGTGTCGCAATAACATTATAACCTTTGGTACATGTATTGTATGTATTTTTGCAAACTATACATCGTGGACTTTACGATAAAGTAAACAACCTTTGAACTTCACTATAGACAAACTTTGAACGCTGTCCAAAACTGGGGTGTAATTTGAATATGGGACTGTAATTATATATTCCTTTGATGTTTACCGCTGATCGCAGTAAGTACATTGTAGTTGTACTCAATAGAGAACAACCAATCATATTTAAAAGAAATTTGCAATAACCAATCATAACTGAAATTTTGTGATATGTATTATATTTGAATATATAACACATGAATTACAAAATATATTGATAATGAAATTGGTCATTCAATTCTGACGTTAAAGCTACACTAGCAGTTACTGGAGTATTATTATTTTGACCAGACACTATATTCACTGAAACTTGTTGTAATACCAATAATTAGTTAATTTGAGGCCTGTTTTACCTATAAGTGTTACAGTAATAGGTTGAAATTGTAATAAATTAGGGCCATGATACCTACAAACCAAATAAACACACGCTGTAAAATATTAATGTTCATGTTCAATCCACGACTCAGCATGACTCAGCTAATATTATGGGTTATTGATGAGATAAAACAGTAATAAATTAGTAATCTCCATGGGAACTGACATGCTTACACTAAAACAAATAGATAAAATCACGTATCACAAATACGCTGTACATCGCGAGCAGCAAAGACTTGGACAAAAACAATGAAAAAATATACATCTGTAAAAACGAAAAATTAAAAAGGGGTTGAGCTAAAACAGTAGACAATAGGTGAAAAAATCAGACTCTGTTATAAAATTTGGCGTTAAAGAGAGTGTTAAAAATTATAGTTTGTCGCAATTTGTAGAAACCCTTTTCTAGTCTAAGTTGGCCACTCCGGTCAATGCGTCTATCGTGTTAAACTCGTTAAAAAGCGAGTTTCATCTGTTAAAGAAAAACTTCTTAGACTGTCGGTCACGTCATCTGTCGTATTTAGTGGGTGACAATCGTCGACTGGGCCTTTCCAACAATTCTACAATGTAATACGGTAAATCCGTTCTGACTTACTGTATAAAATATAGAACGAGAGCACAGCAGCACTGAGATCTGGTCTTCCTAATCAGTACAGTATTACACATCTCTCTTTTCTTTCTCTTCATTTGCTGACATTAAAGTTATTTGTTGTGTTTCCCTAAACTTTATCTCTCCATATCAATTTCTTTCATTTAGTTTGTTATTTCCACAGGGAGTCAACGCACAAAAAGTTGATGAAAAACAATGTTAGCCATTATGAGAATGAAGGGAGAAAATGCGATATTTGGAACTTTTGCTTTGATTCAACGTTAGTGGGAGAGAAAGCAGTCCGCGTGAACTCTCCAATCTAAGAAATCTTTAGTGTTATGAAATTGTAGCCCCTCACAGTCTAGATACTAACGTGGTTTCGAAACATCTTCGAGATCTTGAGATTTTGATATTCGATGCATGATAGCACTTGACGGCCTCCTTTGACTAATTACCAACCTCACTATAGCCTAGATTCGCTGCTGAATTTTGGTACCAGCCCTAATCAACGCAGAATGTGGGTTATCGTTACTGCTACACCCACCAAATGAAATCACCTATATTATCTCCACAACAGACTCGCCTGTATTAGTTCCATAACAGACTCACCTGTATTAACTCTACAACAGACTCACCTGTATTAACTCCATAACAGACTCACCTGTATTAACTCCATAACAGACTCACCTGTTATTAATTCCATAATAGACTCATCTGTATTGGCTCCATAATAGACTCATCTGTATTAATTCCATAACAGACTCACCTGTATTAACTCTATAACAGACTCACCTGTATTAACTCCATAACAAACTCACCTGTATTGGCTCCATAACAGACTCACCTGTATTAATTCCATAACAGACTCACCTGTATTAACTCTACAACTGACTCACCTGTATTGGCTCCAGTCACTATAACAGTTTTACCAGACATATCTACACGTGGATAGGAATATTTGGTCCCCATGGTTTGCTCGCTTCGTGTACAGTGTTCAACTTGTAGCTCTCACAATCCACTTTACTATGCTATGAAGGCTTACAGCGACGCAGTGACGTTATAACGTTTTGGTGTCATGTATTTGTACAAACTGTACATCGTGGACTCTATAATGATGAAGTAGACAACATATGAAATTTACTATAGACGAACTTTGGACACTGTCTACAATTGGTCTTATGCCGGTGGCGCTAAATAGGTCAAATTCCGAATTACGTCAACGACGCAACTTTCGGCGCAGAC
>NC_135571.1:3680452-3687952 GCF_964340395.1 Glandiceps talaboti
GTTTCATAGCCAATACCTACACGTAGTTATATAACATAAACAAAAAGAGCAAAGACTTTATAGTACTGGCTCAAATTGTCTGTAGGCAAAAAGTGAGTTTTACAAATACAAGCATGAAAACGATTAGATAGATTCTAAATAAACATTACAAAGAAAATAATGATGGTACCGAAGTTATCTATGCGCTTAAATAACAATATTTAATAAAATTCAAATGGTGTATACTAACAGTACTGGGATAAGACCTAGTCTGGAATTGTAAATCGTAACAATACCGTGTAGGAATTAGAGTAGGTAAGACCCTGTACATTGTGCATATAAAGTGATTTCAAAATACTATGGTGTGAGCGGGAGGGGGGGGGGAGATCATTTTGGAAAATGTGGTCTTCCCTTGGGTCACTAAGGCTTTAAATCGCCGGAGCATGAGTCTATTCGAGCCAGAGAAAACCCACGTTCAACGCCAAAACATCGACCCCACAGTCAGCTACAAATGACCACCCCTTGCTAGAATGGATTAAACCTGTATTACTACTCCATAACAGACTTATTTGTGTACTAATAGCTACATAAATAGTCCTGCTTGTCTAGATGGAGTATGGGACTTAATGTCCCTAAATATAAGGAGAGTCGGGGCATGTCAGAATCGAGATTTGATTTACCCCGTCTACCAGGACTTTTCTATAACTATGATAACATGCTCTCGTGTATTACAGTTCCATAACAGATATTGCTAGCTCCATAGCAGACTTACATGTATCACGGATCACAGACAATGTGTTACTTATCTGTGTATGGATGTATTAGGGAGACCCATGCCTGTATTAACTCCATAGCAGACTCACCTGTATTGGCTCCAGTCACTATAACAATTTTACCCGACATGTCAACACGTGGATAGGAATATGTGGTCCCCATGGTTCGTTCGACCGCTTCGTTTAGTGTTCAACTGGACAGTAGCACTCACAATATACGCTTTACACTACACTGCAGTGTCGCAATAATATTATAACCTTTGGTACATGTATTGTGTGTATTTTTGCAAACTATACATCGTGGACTTTACGATAAAGTAAACAACCTTTGAACTTCACTATAGACAAACTTTGTACGCTGTCCAAAACTGGGTGTAATTTGAATATGGGACTGTAATTATATATTCCTTTGATGTTTACCGCTGATAACAGTAAAGTACATTGTAGTTGTACACAACCAATCATAATTAAAAGCAATTTCAACAACCAATCATAACTGAAATGTTGTGATATGTATTATATTTGAATATATGATAACATAAATACATGAATGACAAAATATATTGATAATGAAATTGGTCATTCAATTCTGACGTTAAAGGCTACACTAGCAGTTACTGGATATTATTATTTCGACCAGACACTATATTCACTGAAACTTGTTGTAATACCAATAATTAGTTAATTTGAGGCCTGTTTTACCTACAAGTGTTACAGTAATAGGTTGAAATTGTAATAAATTAGGGGCCAATGATACCTACAAACCAAATAAACACACGCTGTAAAATATCAATGTTCATGTTCAATCCACGACTCAGCATGACTCAGCTAATATTATGGGTTTTGATGGAGATTAAAACAGTAATAAATTAGTAATCTCCATGGGAACTGACATGCTTACACTAAAACAAATAAATAAAATCACGTATCACAAATAAGCTGTACATCACGAGCAGCAAAGACTTGGACAAAAACAATGAAAAAATACACATCTGTAAAAACGAAAAATTAATAAGGGGCTGAGCTAAAACAGTAGACAATAGGTGAAAAAATCAGACTCTGTTATAAAATTGGCGTTAAAGAGAGTGTTAAAAATAACATTTTGTCGCAATTTGTAGAAACCCTTTTCTAGTCTAAGTTGGCCACTCCGCTCAATGCGTCTATCGTGTTAAACTCGTTAAAAAGTGAGTTTCATCTGTTAAAGAAAAACTTCTTAGACTGTCGATCACGTCATCTGTCGTATTTAGTGGGTGACAAACTCACCTGTATTGGCTCCAGTCACTATAACAGTTTTACCAGACATATCTTTACACTTTACTATGCTATGAAGGCTTACAGCGACGTTTTGGTGTCATGTATTTGTACAAACTGTACATCGTGGACTCTATAATGATAAAGTAGACAACATATGAAATTTACTATAGACGAACTTTGGACACTGTCTAAAATTGGTCTTATGCCGGTGGCGCTAAATAGGTCAACGACGCAACTTTCGGCGCAGACTGAAACGGGCGCTCTAGTCAACATATTCGACCGCGAAAGAAACCCGTGTTTGGAAGTGAAGTGAAGTGTTATATGTTTTTCGATCGCTGTACGTACTCTAGAATGGGAGATTAAGGGTGAACGGAAGGTAATTTCGTATGAGTTTCAGAAGTCATTGCGAAGAAAATTAGTTTTAAATTACTACCATGAGAGAAAGAGGGAGAGAGAGAGAGAGAGAGAGAGAGAGAGAGAGAGAGAGAGAGAGAGAGAGAGAGAGAGGGAGAGAGAGAGAGAGAGAGAGGGAGAGAGAGGGAGAGAGAGAAGAGAGAGAGAGAGAGAGAGAGAGAGAGAGAGAGAGAGAGAATATACTGACAGAGTGAGAAAGAGACAGGGATAGTCTGACAGACAGACAAGAGTCACAACTGAAATTACTTTTGTACTAATTTAAAAATAGTGTTATCCATAAATCGTCCTTACCTCAACTCCACATTGTTCACAATAATTCAGACAGCAGTCATCACTACAGACTAAACTATGAAGACAGCTATAATAGAAGTCGTAATTGTACCAATTACATTGTCCATCACAACAACCTTTCCCTATTGATTAGAACAATTCGTTAATGTTATATAAAATCGGCGAATTTAATCAAAATCTTAAATGAGTAAAAATAACATCTAGTAAATGTATCTTTTAACTAGAGATGATCAAATACTGCAGTTCATCCAGTTTTTCATTTCAGTGAAGATTTAAGGTAAACCAATACGAAATGTGAATGTAATATAAGCATATATTTAGTTGTTTTTTTGTATCCTACATTGAACTATTGATATCACCCCTTAGTACATGGAATATTTGCTCCGGTGTTTCCTGTCTATGCCAAAACACGCAATACTATTACACTTTGTATAATGTCTTATCCACAACTCTCTCTTATTGGAGGTTCCTTCCTTTATAAAAAATAATTTTCATTAAAACATGTTTGACAAATTTCTAAAATATCTATCTCCTGCAATAAATCACTGTCAATGAAAAGGGGTATTCAGAAACTCATCAGTTTCAATTCTAATTTTTACAAATGTACACAGGTGAGATTTGTCAGACTCCCAGGGGATGTCAGACAACACATGTACAAATCAGAGAAAATTATGGGCAAAATATTGCACTGCACCATCCGAAGTTAGAATTTTTTAAAACGTGTTTGTTTTACCTTATGTGTCTTTGACAATCATTTCAAAGTTCTTCTCAGTACGGGAGCGACCAGGCACCATTCTTGCAAACCAGAGCTGTTATTTCTTCCGCGACATTGCAAAATGGTGAGTCTTGGTTGGTGCCGTAAAAGAGGCTGTGGTTTACGACGATGTCAGATACAAAATGCAGCCATAAAGTAGGTTGAGTTGATAAGAAATCGTCTGGTGCTGTAAAACCGGAATGTGTCCACATAACTGTGTCCAGTAAATGAATATTTTACATTTAATACATTTTTTATATTCTATGGTTGCACGAAATGCATTCTAGGATCGAGTCACAGTCGGGGACATGATTTGTATATTCTATGGTTGCACGAAATGCATTCTGGGATTGAGCGACGGTCGGGGAACTTCCACATTCTATGGTTGCACGACATACATTCTACAATTGAGCGACGGTCGGGGAACTTTCACATTCTATGGTTGGACGACATACATTCTACAATTGAGCGACGGTCGGGGAACTTTCACATTCTATGGTTGCACGACATACATTCTACAATTGAGCGACGGTCGGGGAACTTTCACATTCTATGGTTGCACGACATACATTCTACAATTGAGCGACGGTCGGGGAACTTTCACATTCTATGGTTGCACGAAATACATTCTACAATTGAGAGACGGTCGAGGAACTTTCACATTCTATGGTTGCACGACATACATTCTACAATTGAGCGACGGTCGGGGAACTTACACATTCTATGGTTGCACGACATACATTCTACAATTCAGAGACGGTCGGGGAACTTTCACATTCTATGGTTACACGAAATGTATTCTTGGATCGAGTAATGGTCCGGAAAGCTAGCATGAAATACATTTACATTTAATACATTCAATACATTTTTACATTCTATGGCTGCACGAAATACATTCTAGGAACAAACCATTTTGATCCTGCAAACTACAGAGGAATTACATTGCTGCTGACTTTGCAAAAAAATCTTTGAACTGTGTATTTCTCATTGCCTAAAACCATGGCTCCACGAAAAGAAAATATCACACACCCCACAAGCTGGTTATCAAACTGGTAAGAGTAATATTACTGGAGCATTCTGTATTCTAGAGACGATACTTCATCACGATGAAAGGCATGGCCAAATTATTCATATGTAGCCTCGACATTCACAAAGCTTTTGATTCTTTATGGTGGAATGGTTTATTTTACAAATTCAAAACTTTGGAAGACCTTACCAAATATGTTCTATGGACTAAGATGTCAAATTGACATAGATACGTATGAATATCCTATATTTTTGAGGGTGTACGACAGGGAAGCATTCTTTCAACAACTCTTTTCCTAATTTATGCAAATGAGCTCTTCATTGAATGAGAACAGTCACATGACAGTGGCGTCAGATGTTACATGGGTTTGCTATTTCTTGGTTCGCCTGTGCTTTAGCAGATGACATTTCAATATTAGAGCCAACTCGTTCTACATGTAAGAAAATGCTTAATATTTTATGCAACTACTGTTCAACATGCAAACTAAAACTCTCAATCTCAAAATGTAGATTATTAGTTTTTGGAAAAACAACAACTTAGAGAACGCGATCGGTTTAGCCTGGAATCCATGCGGATTGGATTTTTTACATTCGTCTTTCCAATCACTTGACTTGACTTGATATGATAATTTAGAATACTGTAGTTCAGACTCGTGTAGTTGGAAATAAGTACAAAATAGCTAGTAATAATTAATATATGCTGAATTAACTAATTTGACTCGTGACTTAACTCTTGATTTGACTCGAGTCAACTTGTCTATTGATTTACCTTTAATTGACCTTACTTACCACCACTTGTTCCTGACCTACCTTTACTTGACATAGCTTGAGCTTGCCCTACCTTTACTTGACATAGCTTGAGCTTGACCTACACATACATTAATGACCTGACCTGACCTGACAATTTAGAGGGTGGGCAAGGGGTATTTTCGTAATTTGTAATCGGGCCATTTTTATTTTTCGTTTAATATTTGCAAAATGTTGCAATAAAGTCTGTAAAATCGTAATTCAGTGGTCAGCGTACTTCATAATCAACTGTTTATTCACTTTTTTCCATACACGTAAAAGAAAAACACATACAACTGTACTGTAATTGTATGACGGGATTCAATAAAGGAATTCAAACCCTAAGCACGATCAGTCACATGTTCGTATATCCAGGATTTTCCAAAATAGCAGTCATTACAGACTACAATGTGTCTTTTCTTTTCTTGTTTTAAATTTTTTTGAGGGGGGGGGGGGTAATTGTGTTTTTTCATCGTAAAGGTAACAATTTAAATGTTATCTTCATATATATAATTTGTAATTCAACACTTAATTTTTCAGTAAATCATACTGGGGAGACCCTTGCCCGCCCTCAGTTTAGAATACTGTACTATCAATGAGTTGTACACACACACACACACGTACACACACACACACACACACACACACACACACACACACACACACACACACACGCACACACGCACACGCACACGCACACACACACATGCACATGCACACACATGTACACACACATGTGCACGCACAGGCACATGCACACAAATGTATTGACAATCTATAACATCGACATATTACAGTCTAAATCAGAGTATTCAACTCAAAGTATCGACTTCACACATGGACGATGCAAATTACAATTACTGCACAATATAATTTGATGGATATAAACGTATTTAACTCACGGTTGCTGACCTATTCACTGATGGCGATCAACCTGATACTGCAATACAGTCCTTGTGGCAAGTCCGAGTATTTTCAGTCAAAGTTCAAAGTTCATATTGTCCAAGAGTGCACACAGATCACTCTACTAAGTTCAGAACTATTAGCAAGTCCACGACAAGCACTTTTGAAGATGATACTGATGAATGTACTATAGACCTCAAATCATGCTGACGTCAGGCAACCGCTATTTATCATATTCCACTCTGTCAAGAGATTCCTGGGATAGGAAAAACGTGTTACTTTTCGCTTTAATTTGAGTCCGGATAAAAGTTCTCTTCTTAGAGTACACAGACTTGGGTCATTCACAAAGCCACCTGTTAGTGCACTATGGCTGTAAAATGATATTGTCACAAGAACATGCCCAAATCTTGCCTATTAGTATTACCCCGTTTATCATGACATGGTGTGCAAACTGTGACTTCCGTTACCTAAAATGTCCACATCGCTGCGCTATAACAGTGCGAGGTCTTGTCTACTAGTACGAAACTGCATACTGGTGCATGTTTACATCAAAATTCAGCCGTGTGTCAATCGAACATGTTAATTCTCCGTTTACCTAATTTGCATTTAACGTAAACAACCCAGCCACCTGCCTGGCAGTACTACAACATGATAATTCACTACCAACTAATTTACAAAGTAAACGCTCACTAATTTACATACAACGTAAAAATGTTTTGTCTTTAATTGGGTCAATCCGAAGTCAATGTCCAGATTAACATACTAAGTCTTTCACTAAATACGTCAACACTGTGTGACACGGGGCTTTACAATAAGAGTAATAAAAATGATTTATGAGATTACATTTACATTACTATTTATTTCTATCTGATTGGAAAATTTGTCAAAATAATGGCCAATATTTTGGGCACTGGAAGAATACTGGCCATTATTTTGGTCAAAAGTTGAATTTTAAACGTTGATCAATTTCAACAAAATGAAGATGAATATAAAGATTGAAAAATCGTTTTGGTCATAGACTTTTTGGTGAACCGTACGCGTTCTCTCTTTGGTCATTGCTTGTAAAGAATATGCTGAAGTTTTCGTTCGCATTTAGGCCTAGAAAAAAATGTTTGGTTCCGGTTACCCGACCCCACCTAGATTTTCACTGCCGACCCTAAACTTTTTTTTATGTATTCGAAAAAAAAAATCGCGAAAATTGTTAAGTGTCGCCAGAAATAGTGGATGCGGCAATACAAAACTGTTCTTCCATTCTGTAATGGCTGTACACATGATCTGTTAAGGAGAAATCCAATAACACAGAGACAATTTGGAAAACAA
>NC_135571.1:3692952-3722952 GCF_964340395.1 Glandiceps talaboti
AATTGCAAAAAACTAAAAATGTGTAAAAAGTTTGTTCTTGTACTTATATAACAAATAGGAAGCTACAACAATTTTTTTAAAATAAATTATAAATCTAAAATAAATACCCAATCCTCATCCATATGTTCACTTTAAATTTGTAAATATTTTACAATTTCAAGGGAAAATCAAACCAGCATTGAGAAAATCGATGGGTAGCTACTCAGATCACTAGAGCATTATATTTACAATACATATACATGTACCATAAACATCCATGTATGGCTCCGTGCTCCGTGCCCGCCTCCTTATTTTTACTTGCTTTTTAGCAATTAAAATATCTCTTTAAGAGCCCATCCCCATGCAAAAATGTTATAACATTTGTAGAAATTTGGCCCAAAAACTGTGCAGAAAAGTTAGCAAAATTATATATGGTTTTCACTATCTGTCTTTTCATTGTTTGAAAATATGATAATCTCTTTATCAAGGCTATGAACAGAAACACTCAGTCATTCTTAAATATGAAATCTGAATTCTCGCATTTTTTGTTGAAAGGTACTGCCTATTTCATCTTACCATTCACTGGCTCTGTTTAATACAACCATGTAGAAATCAGTAAGAAACTGTACATGCTATACTTTAGGCTAACAAGATTGAATGAATACTAGTACTTTCTTGTTACGTTTTGTCTAAATGAAATGAACTAACGTACCACCATGCACACATCAAAACATTGGTACCGACGTGTCTGTGTCTAGTGGCAGTATGTCTAAATGGTTTATTCCATTTAGACAAAATGTAGCAAGAAATTGCAATTTGGTCTTAAAGTGTAGAATGTGTAGATTAAATTTCTTATCTGAGTGGTTATTTCAAAAAGAGCCTGCAAACAGTAACTTGAAACAGGCAGTAACTAGTCTTCCTTTTTTTGCTTATAATGTTATAATTAAAAAAATCTTACTTTAGAAAATATACCATTTCACACAAATGTCCTAAAACTATCCAGAAGAAAAGCATCCCCTGAGTGATGTGTAAAAGGTTTACCCTGCGTATTCAAAACTGTAAACTAAAATGGTGTTACAGTGAATTTCACAATACCGTGCAGCTTTTCTCTTTGATACAATCACCTAAAAACCAACAACTGCACATGCCACACTTCAATAGCAAGATTACATTTTTTGCTACATTTAGTCTAAATGAAATAAACCATTTAAATGTATCGTAACTCCATGTAGACATGTTTTTCTTCGTATCAAACACCTGATGAAGGGTGCATAAAATATCCTTTGCCATGTTCATTTGATGTCTGTATGGTGGCAAGTGTAGTTCATTTCACTTCGACAAAATGTAGCAAGAAACTGTACTCATCCAAACTTGCTATCTTAAAGTGTAACATGTCCATTTTCTTATTGGTTTCTGCGTAGTTATATGAAACAGAAAAGCTGCACGGTTTTGAGAAATTGCCTGTAATTGTGATACAAAATGTATCAGAGCGAGAATGTATAGCATTTTTTTGGTCTCAGTTGACAACATAGTTATATTTCAGAAAGTTTTAACATTATCAGTCAAGCTTTTCACTCAAAAATAGTTTAAATTGTAATACAAATATCTGTCTTCTATTTTGTATTTCACAAAAGTATAAAATATCAAAAACAACAAATACCATTGGTATCATGTCATGTTTTTTCATGCATATTAAAGTTACCATGTGTTGATTTAAAGTGACCATATGGATAAGGATTGGGTATTTATTTTGGATTTTGGATTTATAAAACAATTTTATCCTGGTTTCCTACTTGAAAAATCAATGTGAAACAACATAGACCAAGCCTGTGTTTGTAACTCAACACATTGCAAAAGATTGATAAACATGTACAAATGTTTGTTATTGTACGTACAATAACAAACATTTTTACACATTTTTAAAAGCTTTTTGCAATGTATTGCGTTACAAACACAGGCTTGGTCTATGTTGTTTCACATTGATTTTTCAAGTATGAAGCCAGGATAAAATTGTTTTATAAATTAAAAATCCAAAATAAATACTCAATCCTCATCCATATGGCCACTTTAAAATCTATGCAGCAAAGGTGAAAGGATGCCTCACTTTAACAAAATGGGTTGTCTTTATCAGAGTTCATGGCACTCAATTTATCTTCAAAATTTATGAAATCAAATCAACCTACTAAAAGTAAATTTTGGAGGAAATTAAAAAGTTACATTATTAATCTGTTATTATGACTTGGTACGTACTCTGTCAGTCTGTAGCACCCTTTGAATATTTACCAATGACTCAATCCTAGCTTTCAAGCTAAGACTAGGTGTATAGAGTACTTGTCTGAAAAAATACAGTGTCAACCTTGGCTGCTGTCGTAACAATAGATGTCTGACAGAATACAGCGTCAACCTTGGCTGCTGTCGTAACAATAGATGTCTGAAAGAATACAGCGTCAACCTAGGCTGCTATCGTAACAATAGATGTCTGACAGAATACAGCGTCAACCTTGGCTGCTGTCGTAACAATAGATCTCACGATCCAGCTTTGGAAACCCCCCACTTCAACAAAAATTGATAGGAAGCCAGGAGACAGTATCACGTACGATCAGAGTATATATTCCATATTTTTTGTTCAATGTGGTTTTTGCATGGTATAAATTTCTTCTTTGATGTTGTTAATGTAACCCCTCTATCTTTGTACTGCATTATCACACAGAACACTCACTGACAGTTGAAGTTTATAGTACATTTTAGTTTGTAGTACTTAATATATACAGTAATAAATATTACTATAATAATATCGTTACCTGTTCTCACACAGTTTATATGTCATCTGTTACCATCACTTTTTATCACTTTTACTTTCATTTTGTTTTTGAGTTTGCTTTGTTTGTTGTTGTTGTTGTTGTTGTTGTTGTTGTTTTGTTTGTTCATTTTTTTGTCGCTGATTCTGAGTACTTTGATTTGGTTGATTTGGCCGTTGCTCTTTCTGAAGTGTTTTTTGTTCACCTGATGTTTGTTGTCCTGGGGTTTGACCTGGAGTTTGTCCTGGGGTTTGACCCTGGGTTTGATGATTTTGATGATGATTTCCGTTCTGTTGTGCCTCTTGTTGTTGTTGTTGTTGTTGTTGTTGTTGTTGTTGTTGTTGTTGATATTGTTGATAGCGTCTTGCTCTGACAATCTGCAGGTGTTTCTTAATGTATTCTTCATCTGGTGCCATTTCAGATACAATCGTAAGACATTTCTCAGCTTTCACTAAGTCCTTCTCCTCCACAAATACAACACACAGATTGTGAAATGCTTGGACGTTATGTGGGTCAAACTCTAGAATAGTTTCATAACACTGAAATGAAAAAAAATGAAAACAAACGCTTTCAATAATGCAAAGACAAGAAAGAAATCTAAGGAAATGTAATTATGAACCTGCCAATCATATCAAGTGCCAGCATGGTGAAGTCACGCAAGTGAGCTTAATGGTTATATGTGTAATGTACTCTACACTATGGTGTTCAATTTCAATGGTCAGTCATGTGAAATGACGTGAATTAACTTTCAAGTTGGTATTTCTTGGCAATCAGTTGACATTTTAATATGAGACATGAAATCATGAAATGACTATCCTGAACCCAAAGTTGATGAAAATCTATTTATTTCCTAGTGTAGTGTTCCACTTTATGTCTTGTAAGATCACTGACTTACCTTTTTGGCATCTTTAATAGATTTCATTTTATTCATATAAATATCACCAAGAAGTATTAATCCTTTTGAATGTTTAGGGTGGTACTGAAAGAAATTTGATTAAAAAAAATGAAAATTATGTCAATCTTGGGAACAAACACATCATATTTCACTTTAATGTGAAAATTGCCAACAAAAATAAACTCTTTAAACTTTTGCTGTTACTTTGTTCAAGTAAACTCAAATCCATTCTCAGTTAAAATCAACAACAAAATCTGGGGTCACTTCATTAATATTTGAAACAGGAGTCAAAATGGTATCAAAATTTAGTCATTTTAGAATCCAATATGGCCACCAAATCCAATATGGCCACCAAACCCAATATGGCCACCAAACCCAATATGGCCACCAAATCTAACATGGCCACCAAACCCAATATGGCCACCAACGACTGTGTTAATCTAATGGAAAATAAAGGATATGACAATTTCCTTGAAAACAAGAGAGTGAACCCCAAATTTCTTGTATTACTTCAAAAAGGACCAGGAACAAGATTTTATATGACAAAGTTTGGAGAGAGTTGAAAAAACTGTGATTTTCAGGGAAATTTGACCTCACAATGAAATCTATCCATCA
This sequence comes from Glandiceps talaboti, assembly GCF_964340395.1. Taxonomy (NCBI): domain Eukaryota; kingdom Metazoa; phylum Hemichordata; class Enteropneusta; family Spengelidae; genus Glandiceps; species Glandiceps talaboti. The sequence goes on from NC_135571.1 coordinate 3,697,240, forward strand.
TAATCATTACTTACTTTTAAAAGTTGTTCAATATACTTCATAGCCTCCATGTCTCTGTCAATCTGTGTTAACATCAATGCTTGGTTGAACAAAGCACTGCGGAAATCTTCTTTTATCTGTAAACAAACAAATAAACAAATAAACAATACATTTTGTTATCGAACAATACAGCATTGCTTTCTGTTACATAGGTGATACCATTATATAATATGGGGTGTGACAGCATCCCAATACTCACCTCTATTGCTTTGTCAAAATAGGTCTTAGCATCATTAAAAGTCTTTGCATCCATTCCTAGCATACCCAGGTTAAAGTAGACCTTCTCATTCACAAAATCAAGATCTAGTAATGTTTGCAATCTAAATAAAAAAGAAAAAAAAAACACTTTATACTTTCTGAACGTCACAAGACAGTAAAATACAATCAGTTGGCAGTACTGCACTCCATAAACTTACCTAACTGTGTTTTACCCTCATGTTATTTATTTTCTGCTTGTCCATTGGGCAAGAGAATTCGGTGTTAATTTTTTTGTGGCCTTCTCGCAAGAAGGCTTAAGTAATGAATTCCAGGAAGAAATTTATTGTACAGTCAGTAATTATTTTCAGAGAATACAAACAGTTTGCATTTTTTCCAACTTTTGTTAGACACTTAAAACAGACCTGACTAGTTGCCAGAAAACCAATTTCCATTCTCCCCGTTTTCTGATTTTATTTTATTATTTTTCTTATGTGTTTGTATTTGATTATTATGCCTTTTTTGAATCTGGTAAATAAAGCATTATTATTCATTGTTTGGAACTCTAGAGGCAAAGTGACATTTTCGCTAGCGCACTGCAATGAAAACCCTAATCGCGTACAGCTATGCGTCATTGATACAAGTAATAACAAGTACATAATTCCAATATATATAATAATGTCACACTCCTCTCAGCCCTGCAATTTGAGATATCGTTGATGGTTAGAGTGTAAAATTGTCAAATTTACAAACCTTTTAATGGCTTCAGGTTGTAGTTTAGGATCACCAGTTTCTTGCATCATAACGGCCGAATTAAATAAGGCTTGTTTATGTTCAGGATTGTATTTGACTGCGTGATTGTAACTCTGGAGGGCGCTGTTATGATCTCCAGCCTCAGTATATACTACACCAAGCTATGTACAAAACATAATATTCATGTGTTAATGTTAGAATGTTATGACCACCTGCCTAAGTTTACACTACACAAAGTATCAAGCAGCACAAGACGAGTGCGATTTTGGGGGGACTCCTGGAGTAATGACTCGAAAAATCGGGGACGATTACTCACACGGAGCCCACAGGTGCTATGTTTGCCGGGCCTGGGTGACTCTGGGATAGCCTGTGAACTGACTGGGAAAGCCTTGACAGTTCCACAGCAACGTGATATAGAGCTTGCAACATAGCCCTGTCACGTAGTCCCAAACCCGAATGGATCTCTGTAGCATTTGTGTTTGTTTGTTTGTATTTGTCTGCATAACAGAAAATCGCTGGGAGGAAATCCCAGCACAAAAATTTAAAAAAAAGAAAAAAAGTATCAAGCGGCAGCAACGAGGCTCTCGCACCTGCAACCTTGTATATTCCAAGCCTGCCACTCTAACCATTTCATCGTCATGACTCCACAGAACACAATATTCTTGTGCTAATTTCAGTTTCTGCCAAGCTATGAACAAAACTGGACTTTCAACACTTTTGCTGAAATGTGTGATCAACTATTTTGACTAACGTGAGTAATGAAGCTGAAACTTTAGAGTAATACATGATATTTGCTGTATTGATGCAGGAAGGTCAGTCAACCTATATGTTAACACAGAAACTTTACACGAAACTTTTACAAGCCTTCTAAGGATCAAACAGTAAAGTTGAAAACAGTGCCCTCTAGTGGTCAAACTTACTGAAATACTCAAAAATCTAATTCTTCATAACCTGTTATACTTACATTATAATAAACATCTGCATTATCGGTTTCATACTTCAACGCTGTTTTATAATTATCAACTGCATCAATAGATCGGTTTAATCTCAGCAAGATATCACCTCGGTTGATGTAGGCTTCAATAAAATCAGGTCTCATGGTTAACACTTTTCTGTACAACTGTAAATACAAATGACAAACTTTCATTGTTAAGAACGAGAATTTCTATTGTAATGGGTCAGATGTGAGAAGAATGCAGTCACTCCCTGAACAACAAATATCGCAAACAAACGACAATAAGTGAATGAAATAGAGGTAAATAAAGAAAAAGAACCATATTCACCCCATCAGATTTGAATCAGACTGAGTTTTAACATGGTGACAGTTTCAAAATGGAGCTTTCCACTACACTACCTACAGATAATATTGACCATTAATTAACAGATACAATGTCTTTTTATAAGTAATTGACCAAATTCAGTTAATATATTTTTGATTATTTGATTAAAAAAAATGTCCCAGTTGCAGCTAGTGCAGGTTTAAGAGGGACATATTTTAAACTTACCCGTATCCACCAATTTCACAAATATTTGATGACATGTGGCCTATTCTGATGTGAGTAATGGTGGTGGTTGGGAAAGGGGTGGGCAGTGGGGGGAAAGGGGTGGGCAATGGGGGGAAAGGGGTGGGCAGTGGGGGGAAAGGGGTGGGCAGTGGGGATTGGAGATTAGAAGTTATGGGCCCATTGATTACATTTGTATGATATCCTTTCTTAGAGATGGGTGGTATTTCAAACTTACGTTATCAGCTTCCACTAATCTAGCCGGATCATCTTTGATGAGATTAGCAAGATTAAGATAAACATTGAGATGATTTGGTGCAACCCTTGTCTTGTATCGTTTACCAGGTATAACTGCAGGCATTAAATCCATGGCTGTTGTATACGCTGTCTCTGCTTCCTTGGTATTATTTAGGTTTTTATACGCTCTGCCTACATTCAACCAAGCACCAATATCATCCGGTTGTACGCTAAAAATATCAAAACCAAAATACATCATATATATTTATTTATTTATTTATTTATTTATTCATTTATTTATTAAAGTGGCCATATGGATGAGGATTTGGTATTTAGTTAGATTTTTAAGACCTTATAAAATTATAGAATTTATCCAGGGCTGGGAAAATTAGATGCACAAACATCATGATGGTGCAAATCTGTTTGAATTTCCTAGTATACATGTATGTCTACTATAAATGTTTGACTTGGGTGTATAGACATAATAATACTAGTACCGGTTTGGTTTGGGATTAATATCACACATGTATGTTTACCAAAAATGTTTAACTTTACATATGCATAAACACTATTATGTTAATACACTGTGTAGCTGTTTTTATCAATATGGAACTTTCCATTCTTTTGTCACATGATTCCAGTGATGAGTCATGTGACCAACCCAGAACACAAGACTGGTGAACAAGTCCACAGATGGATGAAAGCTCCATTTTTTGTTTTCACTCAGCATCAATTGTGTGTAGTGTGTCAAAAGATTAAATTCTATGTTAGATACAGTAATCTACATAGAAGAGCTTGCATCAATATCTGTTTTTATTTTGAAATCCTTGCATACATGAATGTTTACTATTAAGTGTTTAACTAAGGTGCTAATTATAATATGCTAATATCTAATTGACTTAGGAATAATAGCAGTGTTTACCATTAAAACATATACCATTGATGTATAAATAACATTCTAAGGTCTGGTTTGATATGTACTAGTAACCATATTTTTTACATTGAATCATCTGGCTGTCATGTGAAATATTTTTGTCTGTTTTACTTTAGGCCTAAAAAAATAAATGTTTGGTTCCGGTTACCTGACTCCACCTACTTTTTCACTGCCGACCCGAAACTTTTTTTTTATGTTTTTGAGAAGAAGAAAAAATAAAATTGCAAAAATTGTGAAGTCTCACGAGAAAAAGTGAATGTGGAAACTGACATCAACTTAAAAAGACAATATAAAACTGTTCTTCCAATCTGTACTGGCTGTACATCTGATAGGAAGAAATAAACAACACAGAGACCCTTTGGACAACAATGGAAAACCTGAACTAGACACTCACACATGAAAAAAATATAATAAAATAAAAAATCTACCTACCCCACCTATTCTAAAATTGAGTGTAATTGGAACCACACAATTTTTTTTTAATTAGGCCTTACTAGTAGATTTTACAACATTAAGATGATCTGTACCGAGGCATGTGTGAATTGACCACATAAAAGAACTTGTCAAAATAAATTAACTAATAAATTTGACTTACTTTGAGGCATGAGTGAAATACTGCAGTGCTTCGTCCCATTTCTGTTCATTTTCCAGAGCATGTCCAACGTTATTCCAACATTTAGCATTGGTTTTAACAACTCTCAATGCTGCTCTGAATATAGTGTACTCAGACTCCCTGAAATAAAACATACACAGTCATTTTAAAATGAAAATCCATCTATATTGGTAAACCACTGTGTCAAATTAAAACTGTTAGTCAAAACATACACTTGAAAATTGTTACCTGAAAGATCTCACTACACATGTATACTTCAGGTTGCACTAGCTGCAACTGGATGTTGATTTGTTAGATATAATGATATACTCATAATATTGTACATCCTGAACAGTATTGAATCATGTGTGGGTAAGCAGTGCCATAACATGGTACAATAAACCCAATCAAATTCATTTTTGGGTCCACACCCTAAACTCAGCAGCCCCAGTATGAACACGATTTTAACCTCTTGCTGTACCACCTAGGAATGAAATCAACTTCTAATTAACATGTACAATGTCTAATTATTTATATTTTTAAATTTTCATTGAATATATTGTTGGTTTTCTGATTGCAAACACTCAAAAGTCAATAACTAGAAGGTTTGATAAAAGTTATTATTGCACTGCATGAGCAGTTATAATTTTTCTCACTCAACCCAAGAGTCAGTAACTAGGTTTGATAAAAGTTATTATTACACTAACCAGTCATAATTTCTCTTAATAGTCTTCACAGAATGGGTAAGAAGGAGAGTTGCAAGTCCAACATACATCAACATTTTTATATTTCTGAAAAAAAGAAATCAAAGTTAATATCAAACACTATGGCTGTAGTTAAAATCACCAGTAATTGTGCAAATTCTTCTTGAATGTCAAAGCGGTAGCTGTGTGTTAGGCATTAGGCCAAAGAAAAGAAATGGTGTGGTTCCGATAATGCCCATTTCAAAACAGTATGAGTAGGTAGGGTTGTTTTGTCTTTTTTTTCATCTGGTTCAGGTTGTTGCGATGTACATAGAGGTAGATTTCTCATCGATATGTTCACACCTTCCATAGAATACGCAGACAACACTGTGTGCTACACTATACTGAAATGTTGTTTTGATCACAAGACAATGTCTTCAAATATTTTTTTGAATTACCTAAAAAAAGGTTTAGGGTTGGCAGTGAAAAACTAGGTTAGATTGGGTTACCGAAACCAAACATTTTTTTTTTTTTTTTTTTTTTTTTGGGGGGGGGGGGGGGGTATGTTATATGGTTCTGTCATATAGTCAACTGTTATGACCTTTGTGTGACCCTGGCATAGTATGTTCGAAATCATTTTTGAATAAACTTACATCAGATAATAAGGCTTTTGGCATAATTGCCACAGTACCTCTTCCAAGAACACAGATATATTGGCTTCCATTGGCTTCCAAAGCAAGATATTGAAGAGCTTTAAAATTCTTGTTAGGATGAATAGTTTTCGTGGGTGTCTCCAGGAACATTTGAACATAGCTATATATCACACAGAGGTCACAAGAATGGCAAATCTCAATTCAATTTAAACTATATGAAATAAATTACTGAAACTAACTTTTGTCTTGTCAGGAGTTGAAATCCTAAAGCTACCATCATACAGAATCCCATACTAGGTACATATAGGATTCTCTCAGCTACCACGAACCCAACCGGAAAGAATAAATTAGATGCTGGAATGAATGGAAGCACAAGGAAAGCTAGACACTGGAAAAAAGACAGAAAGAAGGAATTTTATAAGTCTAATGTCTGTGAAAGGTGACTGATTTATTACAAAATTTTGAAGTGGTATAGTTAGAGTAAGTACAAAATTAATTTACTGGTATACAAAATTCTTACAACTTTGTTTTGTTACTAATCTTTACAGCCCAGATATGGGTTTGCAGATTGAGGTTGTACAGCGTTACGGCCCGCCTTTAGGAGGACTCGTAAGTCATACTTTGAGGTCAACAAAACCCATATCCAGTCTGTAAAGGTTTTATCATATACCCTATGGAGCACTAAAAATACATTAGAAAATATTATTTTGCTTACTTTTTGAGAAAATAATACGATACTGTCAATATTACGAATAAGTTATTGGATCTAACAAAACAGTTTCACAAAATGTTACAGTTTCAACGAGTGCAGTTTAGAGTTTCACATTATCAATGAATTCTGTAGCAGTGTTTTTTTAAAATTTGTATTGTTTATTAAATCTTACCATTATGACTTGCTTAGATCTTTTAGTTTCATCTGTGATTGCAAAGTACACACACTTTGCCATGGCAACAAGGAACACTATGGTTGCTAGGTTACGAGGATCAATGACTGACTTGACCAAAGGTACGGTTCCCATGGTGTAATCACACAATAGTCTGGACGGACATAGTAACAACCAAAAATTGGCAGGTAATAAATATAGAAAAGTGAGTTGTTTTGTTGGAGTTAATGACACTGCAGCAGGGTTGTCAAATCTATGGAAAAATAAATCAAAACACACACATATGAAAAAACTCAAGATTGAAACACTGCAAACTGAAAGATCATTACAACTTCAGACCATGGATGAATGGAACCTGTTACAAACAGGGAAAGTAAGCAACTGATTTGGATTAATAACACTTGGTACAGCATGTTGGAAGTACAAAGACTTGTATTACATTTCATCACTTGATAAAAACAGTTTTATGGCCACTTTACATAATACAAAAAACATTTGAAGTTCCTGGCAATTCATGTACATAATTTATACAAAGAGGCCATACAACTGTTCTTATCAAACCATGAAATGTAATACAAGTCTGTGCTATTCCAACCTGCTGTGCCGAGTGATATTACGTAACCCTATTCAGTTGTTTACTTTCCCTGTTTATAGCACGTTTGTCAACGGTCTGATGTCAGTAGTTGTAAGTTGAAGTTGAGCACTGAATGGTAGGAATAGTGAGACAAACAAAGAAGTGATATCGGGTAATAACTGATTTATCCTATACCAAAGAATACAAAGACACAGAGTAAACTGCTTCTTGACATTGTCTTGAAGTTGTTACCTTCGTATGCATAGTCCACTGCGTCAGCGTCCTTCTGTGCAATTTTTAAATATTGTCAAACTTTTCATCTGATTTTGGATAACTTTCCATTAATTTTCTAAATATATATTGATCAAATTTTCTTAAAATTTTGAGAAATGATCATTTGGTGGTTATCGTATGGTTGAAATTGGTTAAATTAGCCCCAAATAAACATACTTACTTTGTAAATACTGGTAGTTCTGCTGCCATGACTTTCACCCTAGCAACCAACAAACATAAAATACTGAATACAAGAAATAAACACCTGACGATGGCTCGATAAAAGTGATATGGAATTGACGACTTTCCAGATAATACTTGTCTACCCAGGTTTAATATCTGTAGTACTGTCATCTGTAAAGTGAGAAATGGGAATAAAAAAAAAAAAGAAGTATATCAATTCATTCTGAAGTTTCAGTTGCTGTGCACACAAGTTTAGTGTTGGAGCTGGACTGCATTTTTGTGTCATTTGATACGTTTTCTGATGATACATACAAGTTCAGTGTTGCAGTTGGACCACATTTTTGGATTGCAATCGACTTCATTTTTGCATCATTTGGCATGCATTTTCTCCTGATACACAAGTTAACATATTGTACACTTTTTAATCCAATTTATAGTATCGCTCTGATAAGGATTACATACGATTATTCTTTTATTTAGGACCAACTTTTTCTATAGCTCTGCCAAACAACTGTTTCTCACACCTAAATTGCCTAAATTGTCATTCTTAGCTGAACTGGGTCATCAATCACCATGGTTACACGACATAATAAAATACCAAATATTCTCACCTGTTGAGCAACAAAAACTTCATAAACACAACATATACCAATAACTGTAATACCCTGTTCTTTGCATAATGTTGCTATGACTACTAATACTATGGTAACCAACAATGATATCCATCCTGTGTGATGAAACAAAGAATTACAAGTTAATGTAAGAAAACATCACCTACAATAAATTGTCATTTCAGAGAAACATCAAGTTGCACAATGAATATATTATTTCTGCTGACTCCCATGATGCAATGGTTGTGAAGCCTGAACAGCCTGAACGGTGTTCACCCTTGATTGTGTGCCACCTTCAGAAACAGAGTGTTGAAAAGAAAGCCTGAGGTCTAGCAGCTAGCCTACTAGAAAATATCACATCCAACATTGTATTCTGAATGATTCAGGTTTGTTCGCGACAGGTTTGCATGTCTCAATCAACTAATACATCTTAATTAATATGAACAACAGCCTTGTAAACCCATTCTTCATGACTTTGAAGTAATGTATTGTGTGACTGCTGGTGCGGACGATTTGGGATTATATTTCCCCAGACACTTGTCTGATCTGAGTGGTCTTAAAGGAGAGCCAAAGGGTAGAAGTCTGGGTAACTGAGACTCTTGCTTGGATGGCCGTGTAGTAGAGCCCCTGGGGTGAAAGTCTGGGTAACTGAGACTCTTGTCTGGATGGCCATGTAGTAGAGCCCCTGGGGTGAGAGTAAGGGTAACTGAGACTGAGGACTTACATGTATGCTATACCAACAAATATGGAAGAATCAATTTTACCTATTGGCTTGTCTTTTCCTGTATATTTTGCATAACATAGAAATGCTAGCAATAAAAATATGGATGATAACAACTCAGCACGGCCTACTACTCCAGTTACCTATGAACAGATAAAAAATAGTATCATGTCACTACTGTGAAAATGAGGACAGTTTACTGATTCACAAGTATAGTGATAATACATGACTTCACGCTATTGAAGAACAGCTTGTTCTGTCTTTGCTGTCTGTGGTTATTTTTGTTTCATGTTGAAATATACAACATAAGAGAGTAAACTGTGCAGAATCAAAAGTCGCAATAGATACAATTGTTGCTTGTGTCTGTCTCTTGTAGATGGGGATTCATATATAGCAAGCCGACAGTTGACTTGCTGTTGTTGTAACAGGAGGTTTTTTTCTTTTTTGACGTTTATTTAATTTTCTTAAACTAATTACACACCAAAAAAAGGAGAACCTGAGAAGAGAAAAACAAGAAAAAGTATGAGAAAAGAGAAAGTTGATTGACTCACCGCTTCTGTGTGTATTGGGTGAACAGCAAATAGTAACGCTGCTACAAAACTGATAAACTGACTGTAGAATAGATGACACACAGCCATATATACCATACATACTACGCTGTGTAGTACCATATTGACTAGATGGTAACTTAGTGGCTCTAACTCACTCATTGCATAATTCATACGAAATGTTAACACACAGAGTGGACGATACGATTTGTGACTTTTCTCCTGTAAATGAAAAAATTAAGAGTTATATAATTACCAACATTTTAATTTGTTTGGTTATTTGTTTGAACCAGAATTACAACCTGTAACCCCCCCCCCCCCCCCTAGTGATGTACCAAAATTTGGTGTCCCCTATCTCTTACTATGTACTATATGGTGACCAGTGTGCCCTCAGTCTAAGCCAATTTGATGCACCACTGACACACACAATTTCTAATGACGCACCAAAATTTGATGTTCCCATATCTCTTACTATGTGGTGACTCACAAGAAATGACAGTTTTTCTCTCATTTTTACTCACAACAACAAAATTTAGTTATCATTAAAAGGCGTGCTGGTTAGTTACCAAAGTATTTTGTTTGATAGATACATAAATTTTGTTAAAATAATATATACCTAGATTATCTTATCAGCTATTGGGTTATTAACAAGATAATTGTAAACAACAGTTTGAATAGAGGAGGCCATCTATATGACTATAAAAAATTAATCTTAGCATATAAATTAGACATTTCCATTTAGCAAAATAAAAAAATGCTTGTTTCCAAAAACATGACTTCAGAAAATAGGGTAGGTAGGTCGGGATTTTATTTTATTTTACTTTAAAGTTTTTAAAATTAAGTTGACCCCAATATATGATAATCGTCGGTTACAATATTTCCGAGAGAGTTTGGTGATGTGGAAAAGTAAAAGAGAAGACAATTATAAGTTAAGTAGACATAACACGTTATGCAGACTGTACTGTTATAGTATAAAAAGATCTGGTTTCTCTCTGGAATACGGTTTTAAAAAAAGTGACCACAGATGAGGTAAAGACATGAAGGTGTACATGGAAATAGATGCAAATGGTTACGATTTAACATTTTTGCATGCAAAAAATATGAAGGGTCGGGGGGCTTAAACTCTAGGTCAGTCGGGTTATCGGCAACATGCTATTTTTTTTACTTTTTCAACATCGTTCATACACCTACAAAATATGTTTTACCCACAGGTGGTTCAATACTGTTCAGGGTGTATGATATTATGAGTTAGTTACAAAAATTTTTCAAAAATATGTTGTTGCAGCTAATGCCATTTTAACAGAAATAGCACAAAGGGTACTAAAATTTACCCAAGTTTTACTGGAGAATCAACCAGAATTATGGACCAGGTACAATATATTGGAAGGTAACAGGGGTATGCTAATTTTACCAGATATCCCCCTTTTGTTAGTAGATTCCAAAGCTTAGCAATAACACTGAAATAGCAATATCACCATGATGTTTGCTATACAACCAACGGAAATACCAACAACTCCCTCCTGCAGTCAAATAATCTACAAATTACAATATTGAATTATTATATGACAGCTGAAGAAGGCTGATTGATTAGTTGAAACCAATAATTTAATTTTTTGAAACTACTACAAAATATTTGTTATTTTTGCTACAATGTAGTAACTAGAATTTATTTTTGCTACAATGTAGTAACAAGAACGTGTTATCTTTGCTGCAGTGTAGTCACTAGAAATTGTTATTTTTGCTACAATGTAGTAACTAGAATTTGCTATTTTTGCTACAGTGTAGTCACTAGAAATTGTTATTTTTGCTACAGTGTAGTAATTAGAATGTTATTTTTTGCTACAGTGTAGTAACTAGAAATTGTTATTTTTGCTACAGTGTAGTAATTAGAATGTTATTTTTGCTAGTGTAGTAACTAGAAATTGTTATTTTTGCTAGTGTAGAAACTAGAATTTGTTATTTTTGCTAGTGTTAGAATGTTATTTTTGCTACAATGTAGTAACTAGAATTTGTTCCTCTAGTACACCAAGAAGACAAAAATTTCTTTAACATTTTTAGATACAATTTAAAAAATACGGTACAGCTTCTCTGTAGAATCTAATAGAAAACAACACATACCACAGCAAGATTGAATGAATACAGTTTCCTGCAGAATTTTGTCAAAATGAAATGAACTGAAGTGCCACTTACTATGCAGACATCAAATGCAGACGTCAAAATATTGGCGCCCGTGTGTCTGTGTCTAGTTGCAGTACGTTCATTTAAATGGTTTATTTCATTTAGACTAAATGTAGCAATAAATTGTGATCTTGCTAATAAAGTGTAGAATGTACAGTTTCTTATTGAGATCTGTGTGGTTGTTACCATTGTATATTTTGAAAACCACTGTAGATGGTGCATTTATCAAGTTACGATTCACACAGTCAACAAGTACCAGCAAATACAAACAGTTTAAAAATAGAATCCTAGAATAAACTGAAATGTATCCACAGGTTTGCTCAAAATGGTTTCCATATATATGCTTAAAGGGACAAACTGAAAATGCATTTTTATAATGTTCACGTTTATTTTTATTTTAATTTTTAATTTAAAAAAAATTGTTTTAAATTTTTTTTTCAATCCAAATTGACACTAGAAGTCCATTAAATTCTCACTTACATTGTTAACTCATATGATACGTTATACCAATGACCTGATTTTATATTTTGCATTTTATTTAAACTAGGTGGTATAATCTCAAGGTTATGGTTGTCTGGGTAACCAAAACCTAATACACTACGTGGCTTAAATTTAATAAAGTCCTGATCCCTAGAAAACAATTCTGACATGAATCACTAAGAATTCCATGGTATGTACCAACCCATATGTGGTCTTTGACAATCTGTCCTAGTGTTACATTACCTATACAAAGGTCTATATACCATGTGAGTTATTTAAGTTATCTTGACCTGACATGACCTTTGACACCTTCCATGACCTTTCACACCTTTTTGTCATATATAATACTTCAATGTTGGCATGTGAAGGGTAAATTATGACCCTATTCTACACATGGAGGTGTTATAGTTGATAAATGTTACTTTGATTGTCTCACACAGCTGTACAAATAATTTTTTATCACATATAATGCTTGGTTTTAACACCTGTGAAACTTTTTAAATAAAATTTTTCAATCATATATATGTGACCTAGCATTTGTACAAATACATTTTTTTTAAAACTATGGCTGGCCATTTTTAACCATTTATTACTCTCTTGGTTTTATGCTTGATCTCTATCAAGTCTGACTATACTATAAAACTGAAGTTGAAATTTCACAGTTCTACAATTTGATGTTATTTCCAATATTTGTCTTCATTCAGGCAAGGAGAATACTCGTGACTGTAAGGGGTATTTGTCGCCATGAGTCTAGCGACTTGTAGTGACAAAACCCTAAGGTCATGAGTATTCTGTGGGTGAATGAAGAAAAATATTAGAGAATAACAGTATACCAGCGCCAGTAATATCAAAGAAAAATTGGGGAAAGTAATGGCAATTTTGAACATTTTGACTCATATTTCGAATATAGCAGAAATAGTGATGTAGACATGCGTTGTTGTGACATAGATGCGCATTGTCGTGACGTAGAACGACCAGAGTATATATTCCATATTTTTTGTTCAACTTGGCTTGTGCATCATATAATACGCGTTATTACTACATGTATAATATATCATTCTAAAAGTGAAAAGTTCTGCGACTCCATCTTTAAAGAAAGTTTAATAATGGGTAATAATAATAATCTAAAAGCAAACTGTTCAGATAATCAAACTGTTCAGATAATCAAACACTCAGATTGGACAAATTTTTGTACAATGAAATTGTTCAATTAACCCGAAACTAAACATTTCAGATAGCAATATGATTCATTTTCTTACCTTATTCATGTGTGTACTTTATAGTTTCTTACCTTATTCATGGGTGTATTTTACAGTTTCTTACGTTGTTCATGGGTGTACTTTATAGTTTCTTACCTTATGCATGGGTGTACTTTATAGTTCTTACCTTATGCATGGGTGTACCCCAGAAGTCGTTCAAGAATAGATTCATGACGGGCGTTGTTGGCCGTAGATCTTTGTTGTCTTTGATGGCTGATGCATCGTCAAACACAAACCCACATTGTAGAGAATTGAAGTAACAGGTGATAACTACCACAAACAGGACAACAACATATATACACATAAAGTACCTCGACTCTGTCATTCTGTAAATAAAGAAAAAAATGAAAGAATCATGTTATGATCATGTATTGTTCAAAATTTTGGCAAACCCACTCTATGCATGACAGTGGACTGGCTGTACCCTACATACGGATATATTTTGTTGCGTCAGTGCAGTAAGGTTGTATCTACTATGCAATTGTATTGGCAGATACGACCCTACTGCACTGACACAACAATCTGTATTCAAGCTAGGGAGTCAGGGTTAGGGTAGGTAAGGGATACAATAGCATTAGACTTCCTAAATTAAAGAGGAATGCCACTCCAGGAAATAGATATATTTTCATAAACTTTGGATTCGGAAAAGTCAAGAAACACGAAATTTTCACTCTTTTTCACCCGTATCGTTCTCACATTAGTCCACCGTTGCCTCATGGGACTTAGCAGACATAAATATTTATCAAGTTTTCTGCCATAATTATGTATAAATGTGACAAGTGTATCACTGAATTATTGCATGTTCTGTTTCATTTTTATGTAATATTATTTTTGGTGAAATACAGTATTCTCAATCAATATGATGTTCTCTGTCATCTCATTTATACCGCAATACTCTGTTCTATGCCTTAGTTGTGTGTGTGTCACTCCAACATCTTGTCACACAGTATTTTTGTTAAGGGCTGGGACCGCTGGTAACAGGAAGGGCCAAATCTGGTGTAAAACTGGCATAGTTTCCCATAATTTTGATGGGGAACCCTGTAAAATGACAGAGGAACTTACCTACTAACCACCCTTAACTAAAACACTGGTACTAGTACAGAGAACCTTAGTAAAATGACTGGGGAACTCAGGTAGATTTTACCTACTTACCGCCCTTAACAAAAACACTGGTACAGAACCCTAGTAAAATAACTAGGGAACTCAAGTAGATTTTACTTACTTACCACCCTTAAAAAACACTGACAATAATGGTATATTTTGTCCACAAACCTGAATATCTTGGCCGGTGATTTTATTTCACTAAACTTCTCTGTTAGCAAGTTAATATCCCATAATAGTTGCTGGTAATATTTATTAATATTAAGCTTTAGTTAAGATCAGGTCAAATGTTTATTTGAGCTAGTAACTCGGAACTAGTACTAAAACTATACTATGATCCTAGCAACGGTTTAAAATTAATACGCCAACAAACACTGCAAAGGTCAAAGGTCATCTCTTAACCCTAAACAAAGCGATTTCTTTTCATGGTTTGCTATTTACATCAGATGGCAAAGTCCAAAATTAAATGCTTTTTTAGAATTAATTGCTTTGGAATAGCAAACTCTTACAATGTGTTTCGTAAAGTGGCCAGATGGAGTGGTAACACAATTCTACTATGGTTTCCTACTTGAAAAAAAGAACAGCATATGCCAAGTCCTTGTTTGTAACTCAAAAAAATTGTTTATTGTGCATACAAGAAACTTTTTACACATGTTTTTTTTTTTGGTAATTTTCAGAGATTCCAAGCAGTCCCTGCTAAGCTATTCTGGGAACTATACACGTGGTTATTTTCTATAATCTCTCTCTCCATGTATACTCAAATGGACTTTGAAATTTGACTGAAAATCTAGTTAAATCTCCTGCTGGGGAAAGGGTGAACAGCACATGTCAGTAGTAATCCATCACACACTGACAGGTGGTTGTAATTGCTTACTTTGTTAGGAAAGCTGCTGTATTTTTCTACAGTTTTGTAACATGTTGACATCATGGAGGTATCAGGGCCTCCCCTTATACCGCCATGTTGACATTCATAATCTCTCAACAGCTGTTGATAATTAGCATCTAATTATAATATAGCAATGGGTCGCTGACAGCTAGTGAAAATCTAAAATGGTATTTTATTTCAACAGACTTCCTGTGTCTGATATACCTAAATCTTATTGAGTATATACTGTAAACCCAGACAATTTCACTACCAAATTTTACTGAGTATTCAGTTAGTTCTCGAAGACTAATTTTATCTAATTACCAGACTGGTACATTGTGTTCATGTACAAGAAGGTATTTTAGTCACTACTTATTTTTACTAATTACCAGACTGGTACATTGTGTTCATGTATAAGAAGACATTTTAGTCACTACTTATTTTTACTAATTACCAGACTGGTACATTGTGTTCATGTATAAGAAGGTATTTTAGTCACTACTTATTTTTACTAATTACCAGACTGGTGCATTGTGTTCATGTACAAGAAGGTATTTTAGTCACTACTTATTTTTACTAATTACCAGACTGGTGCATTGTGTTCATGTACAAGAAGGTATTTTAGTCACTACTTATTTTTACTAATTACCAGACTGGTACATTGTGTTCATGTACAAGTAGCATTTTAGTCACTACTTATTTTTTCACTTTTGTTTTCGAGCGAAATAAGCAAAAATAAGTCTTAGAAATTTTTTTCAGATTTACAATATCCCACCCACTTGTGGAAAACAACTTGATCAGAATATTTACCACAATCACAGTTATTTATCTTCAACAAATGGTGATGATCGTTATAGTCTATGTAAGCTTAGCTTGTCCATATGGTAAGTTTTCCACTGTAGTTAACATTATAAACCTATGTATCCAGAAGGAGGGGAGAAAGAGGGAGGGACTGGGGAGGGTGGGGGTCTCTTATGATCAAATAATTTAATTAACCAATGCAGACTCTAACACTAATATTATGTTATTAAACTTAAAAAAAAAAAAATCTGGAATGGTCCGTTTGATTTTCCAAAGTTTGAGATAGGGCAACAGGTTATGAATTCCAAACTTCCATGGCAACCCCAAGTTTACTTCGTTCATATAATAAATATCCCCATTTTCAATGTTGCCTGTACCAGGTAGCGTGTATTCATATTCAGTTTTAGATCTCCATTAGAGACTTGTCATGGTGAGGTCAAAATAGAAATAAAGACCAACTCAATTGTTGGGACTAGTTTTGACCCTGAGGGAAACAAAAGCTTTGCTTATTTCTGTACGCTACACGTGTCACTTTGGAGTAAAACTTAAAGTCTGTACATTATTCAGAATCGCGTCCCTGAATACGAAACAGCTGAAGCGTGCAAGGTCTATACTTCTATGGGGGCATGTCACGAGTGCACGGGACTTTCATTTCGGACATGTGTCCGCGGGCCGCATATACATTTATACACAAATACATCCTCTAACAGACACTCGAATATAGTCAGTGTATGATCACCTCACATACGATCAGCTTTACGCATAGGATAAAACGACGTAACTTGACGACAAACTAGTTACGACCAAGGCTGTCTGCTGTACTTCGTCTTTCAAATTCCATAGCATAGTACGGAAGTCGGGTTTATCGATCGTCGCAGCGCGCAGTTCAGAGTTTACGAGATCGTGACACAGGTAGACTACATATCGACGTCTATGAAAAGGAAGTACTTACTTGATTTTGACGGTGGGAAAACTTGTGGAATACAACTTGATCAAAGTACTGAGTGCACAGTAGACGGTTCAATGACAGAACAATGTGTAACTACAGCTAGTCTACGACGAGTGCGTGATAGGACATGACCTCAACGACCCCATCTAATTGTGTGTGATTGTTCGATGTTTATCAACTCGTGAAAGGCTCGTTCACTGTGTCTCGTGTAATATGCTAATAACCATTCGTATTTACTAGATTGCCGAGTTAGTGAACCAGATATTAAATCAACATAAACGACTGATATTTTGATTTCTTGATGTTTTGAAATATTTCAATCGTCGATATTTTCTTAAGTTGCAAAAAAAAAAAACCACCACCCACATCTTTGCCCTCACCTCATAAAACTTGCCTAGCCTGGCTAGTTTGTTATCATGAACTTCCCAGAGTCCAATGTCCAAGTAGTCGGTAGACATCGTGGCGACTTGCTGTATACATAAAGTAATAAATAATATATCGTGTCACACGAAACGATAAAAGCATATTTCAACTTGGTTGCATAGGTGGCAGACGTTAGAAAAACCATAGACAGTGGAAGGGGAGACGCTAGTCCTGTCTATATGGAAAAACAAAACCAATGTATGGTGATATCAAAAAAATATATTTCGCTATTTAATAAATCGACTTTGGCTCCTTCTCAAATTTGGTATGTAATGACAATGTAAAGGGCTAAATGAGTTGGAAATACATTACTAATACAACTACACACCGGGGTATATGACGGTGAGAGGAGAAAGAATGTGAGAAAGTCATCTGTCTATAAAATGTCATGTAGACATACTGAATATTCAGTCGATTGCAATTTTCCTCGAATTGATTTCACTCGAACAATAATAAGGGCACAGATTGAATAACCATTTCTTGATAAGCATTATTTAGAAAGAATTTCATTCTATGAATATGGTCACTCAGTGGGGATGGGATGCAGTCGAAAAAAAGAGAAAAACAAACGAGTTATAATCTAGACCTATGAGGGCGCCTTTCATTTTGATAATAAAACCGGATCGTCTGAAGGTAGCGCATAGAATGAAGTCTATTAGATGAAAATCCGCGAAAATGAATCTATCTATTTGTATTTGACTTATGATAATGACTCCATCGGGTATCCGATGTTCATAATTTATGTAAATTTAGAAAGAAAATGAAAGTAAAAATTAATAAATATGACATTAAGCTTTGAATCCAAACACAAACTTGAAAATTGTTACCTGACGAAAACCTGAATGTAATAGGCCTTTCCAAAATTTGCCATGGTGGCGCTCTATTTCCTGTCTGTGTGTACCTTGGGGGTAAACATGGTATAGCTTATACTCAGTTGATTATAAACCACTGCTGCTTACCTCGATGTCTGAGCAATACGATATACACCCCTGATTTACACTTCACCAGAATACCATGAGGGACAAAGCTCTTAGGAAAAGGTACTATAAGGTGATGATACCCCAATTTGAGAGAGGGCACTGTATTCTCGATTTCCTGTTTGCAGTCTGGAATGGCCTATACATTGAATTACCAACACAGATGAATTTTCATTTGAATGTAAATTGATACAAACTGGTCGGTATAACCCGAACCCCTAACTTCATTCGGAATCATTTTTACACCAACGGAACAGTTTTGTAGGGTTTATGGTCAGTCAAGTCATGTCTTCGTATTCCAATAAGCTAGGGAGCCCCAAATTTCAACGAAATAATACATACCTCCCAACTACTACTACTACCACATCGTCATTTCCAAATATTATATGAGGAAACGGTTACTCCTTAATTCCAAAATTTACTTCAAGTATTATCAAAATTGAGAGATTTTACTCCATAATATATACAACTGTATTTCAGATGATCAAAAACCTCTTGACACTACCTTAGGACTAAGAGATCTGTATTTTGCATGTATGTATGACGTGGCAAAAATACACATACCACCCGTTAAAAATTAGACTCTGCCGAGTAAATTGCCAGGAGAAACAAATAGCTACCAGGTAAACCAGCACAGGATTTCGTTTTTTGAAAAAAGCAGTATATATATAAAGCTGACGTATGGAAGAATATCGACTAAACATGTAGATATATGTAAAGAAATAACACATGGTTCCATTTTACATGAGAACACTGAAAATAAAATGATTTATGGATACCAGTGTATTTAGACACAAAATACTCAAATTAGATACCTAGCATATCACGTGGTCTTAGAAAGTGAATTTCTACAACAAAGCAGTTTGGTACCTACACATAGTTTACTTCCTACATTCGCCGTACGTAACCTGTGTGTGGCTGTACGAACACAGACAAGGTGAGTTGATTTATGTTTTAAACAGATTATTGGTCATAAAGTTTTGGGAAAAGTACTATTTTCGTATTTGTTTTTGCACTTTTATTTCAATTTGCACTATTACAGTGGTTCCATCCAACTTTAAACGATGAAGTGTATACGGTTGAATTACTGAATTTTTTCTGATGCATTGATGTAGATTTAGTCATGATAATAGTCGAGACAGCAAAGCTTTGACAATACAGACTGATATACTTGTACATTAACCTGCTTTTAAACAACTTTTTACAAGGAGCGAGGCCAACAGTTCAATGTAGGATAAAAACTAGATTCCTTTTATTTTATTTTTTTATGTTTTTTTTAAAATATTTTTTTGAGCCATTTTAGTTCCCATCCAACAAAAAAAACGATTACACTTTTAATAAGTCTGTTCTGTTCCCCATAATACAAATATCACTAAAAATGTCGTCAAATTGAGAAATGGAAGGAATTTCGCTATAGTAAATACATGGCACTGAAATACAGTAAAGTGAGAACAAAAGCGTTATTTTTCCCCTCACTTCATACTGGCTTTGTATTCATAGCAATACATACTACTACATATACTGATTTCAAATTGATTGTGATGTTTGGAACATTAATTATTCTTAAGTTTGGCCAATTTAGTTAATAAGAGGGGGGTGTCAATATGAACTGTCTAGTATCTAACAAAATCATGCACCTTTTGATTTCAGAGTAATTTGTGATTAACTTTGACGTACAAAATGAAGCTGATACTGATTGTGGTATTAGTGTCATACATCAGAGGACAGGATGGTAAGTATACTGACATATATACTCAGTATGTACCAGTAACCATGTTTGCGCCCTGGGCGCTTTTACCTTTCGTTGAGTCCGAATCGTTGGTACATGATTTATGGTGGGCGATTGCTTGTGTGCACATGTTTGTAAATGTAGCAGATACCTATAAAATTTGACACAGTGGATGACGTCATGCACGTAATGCAATAACGGTCCTTCAAGTGTTTGCCAAAATCATTAGATATCACATGTATTGAGTGTCATCATAATGGGTCATTACTTCGAAGGAACATGAAACAATACTTGCACATTCTTTCTTTTTAGGTTGAAAAAGCATATCCAAATTTTCCTTATTGCCACGTGCCACGCTTTCAGTCACAACGTGAGCTACAGCATATGCATACCCCTATCTCAACTCTCCATAACATGGCGAGTTCCTGACGCCACCTCTATAACAGGGAAGTCCTATCACCTCTCCCAGAGAAAACAAATTCCCTAATTTTATACCTGATAATAAAATGAATTATCCTAAATACTATACAAAGTTTATAATAAACAAGCAGATAAATTTTACTAAATTTAAAATAGTATTGAGCTTTCTGTATTGTCAACGATCCTCATCAGATTCGAAATTCTATAGTTACGGCAAACCAAGCTAAAGTCTATGAATACCATTTTCTCCCCTATGCTTAGTATAGGATTCCCACACAGAAATTTGGTTTTCATTGGTTGATTAATATTTAGCTTAAAGTGGCCATATGGATGAGGATAGGGTATTTATTTTGGATTTTTAATTTATAAAACAATTATACCATGGCTTCCAACTTGAAAAATAAATGTGACACAACATATGCCAAGTCCTTGTTTGTTACTCAATACATTGCGAAAGATTAAAATTGTGTAAAACGTTTGTTATTGTACGTACAATAACAAACGTTTTTACACAGTTTTTGTCTTTTTGCAATGTATTAAGTTATAAACACAGACTTAGACAATGGTGTTTCACATTAGTTTATCAAGTAGGAAGCCATGATAAAATTGTTCTATAAATTCAAAATCCAAAATAAATACCCAATCCTCATCCGTATGGCCACTTTAATGTGGCCATATGGATGAGGATTGGGTATAGATTTTATCATGGATTTCTACTTGAGAAATCAAAATGAAAAAACATGACCAACTCTGTGTTTGTAACTCAATATATTGCAAAAAACTAAACAGTGTGTAAAAAGTTTGTTGTACGTACAATAACAAAGAATTTACACAATTAGTCTTTTGCAATCTATTGAGTTACAAACACAAACTTTGTCAATTTTGATTTCTCAAGTAGGAAGTCATGATAAAATTGTCTTATAAATTAAAAATCCAAAATATATATCCAATTCTCACCCATATGGCCACTTTAACCCCCCCCCCCCACACACACACACACAAATATGCACAGAATACAGTTTAACACCCCACATAGATGACTGCATCTACGAGAATTAGCTTTGCAAGTCTACTTTTAGGACACGTCATATAGAGACCGTGTCATCTGTTCGAAAACTTTGACAATCAACAGACGCGAAGCAAAACAGAGCCTCGCTGGGCTGTATTAGCAAAACAGAGCCTCGCTGGGCTGTATTATTTAGATAGGGGTAGAATTACATTTTGCAAATTGTCTCCGAGAGACTAGTCGTGGTGGGTGTGTTTGCTATTCGTACCAGCATATTCCTTTGAATACATTTGTTTTTGTTTGTGTCAGCATTCATGTTTGCAACGTTTAAAATGGATTACATTTATAGATTATAGTCGACCAGACTTTCTCCTGCCCACGTGGCCCACACGCCTAACAAATGGCACTCGCAACGTACGTGCGTGTCTACGAAATTATTAATGAATACATTAAAGGTGACACAACTCTAGGAAATAAGGGAATTTTTCTAAAATATGGATTCTGGAGAAACAAATAAAATTTCAGCAATTGCCAAGAAAAACCAAATTGAACCTTCTTTCACATTTATTGTTCTGTCACTGTCTTAGCAATGATCCAGTATTGCAACATTTTATTATTTAAACTCATCTGTGCAGATGAATGGTTACAAATACTAGTAAATGAAAGCTTTGGCACAGTACTGCACCAAAATACTTGGGATAAATCCTAACTTTCAACCTGAGTTATCAGGTCTCCTTCAGAGATGTGACACCATGCGTTGTTTACGCATGCGTGACTTAAAAATATCATCCCAGAAAGTCGAAGGCAGGTGATAAAGTGCATTTGCCCGCGTCTCTTAGGATGATTCTAATATAATGTTCTGACATATATGGCTTGTTTGATTTCCCTGGCAAACCAGACTGGTTCTCTATTCACATTCTCCATACTCTTAGCATTGCTCTCATTTTCGTTATCAAGTCACACACCCTGAATAAAACTCATTACTATTAAATATGTGGTTTCAGATAAAAGCGATGTGAACCTAACGTAAAAAAAAATTGTAAGTATTCATGGAGTTATATTCAAATCGCACGAACACCCCCCCCCCCCACTCACCCATAAATTTTAGCATATGGCGGGGAAAAAATTGAGTCTTTGAGTGAAAGATTTAGGCACTGTCTATAGGAAAGTACATTTAGAAATTTGTTCGGGTAAAAATTAGATTATTTTTAGCGATGAGAGGTCAAAGGTCATTATATCTGTTTTCATGCAAATAGACTATTTGTACAGGTACCAGGTTCTAGTAAAACGATACTACAATAGAAGAATTGTCAACAGCCAGAACTAGTGGAGTGTGACCACCTACACGCCGTTAGCTATAGATGTTGTGTGTATTGAGGTTTACATTAGACATTCCCATAATAGACATAAATGGATAGGTAGACAGGTAGACAGATAGATGGATGGATGGATGGATGGATGGATGGATGGATGGTCAGGTGGGTGGGTGGATGGGTGGATGGATGGATGGATGGATGGATGGATGGATGGTCAGGTGGGTGGGTGGATGGATAGATGGATGGATGGATGGATGGTCAGATGGATGGATGAACGGACGGATGGGTGGGTGGATTAAATAGATAGATAGATAGATAGATAGATAGATAGATAGATAAATAGATAGATAGATAGATAGATAGATAGATAGATAGATAGATAGATAGATAGATAGATAGATAGATAGATAGATAGATAGATAGATAGATAGATAGATAGATAGTTTGTTGGGTGCAAATGCTATCGTTTGCAATACATGACATATTACTTAATACTAAAATACGTTTGAACTCTACATTCTACAAACAAGAGTCTGATAATCAACGGAGGTCGTTCATTTTGACATGTTGCCCCCAAACTGTGGAATTCTTTGCCACTTGACATTCACCAAGCCTCCAGCCTGGATTGTTTCAAAACAAAACTGAAGACTTAGTTGGGGACTAAAACTTACAGTGTGCTTTAGTTATTCAGTGCTAGCTGAACAGAACATTGCTCTTGAGATCTTCGCAATAGATATTTGATTGATTGATTGATTGATTGATTGATTGATTGATTGATTGATTGATTGATTGATTGACTGACTGACTGACTGACTGACTGAGTGACTGAGTGACTGAGTGACTGAGTGACTGAGTGACTGACTGACTAAATGAATGAATGAATGAATGAATGAATGAATGAATGAATGAATGAATGAATGAATGAATGAATGAATGAATGAATGAATGAATGAATGAATGACTGGTATGTTGGTTGGCTGACTGGCTGGCTGGCTGGCTGGCTGGTTGGTTGGTTGGATTGGTGGATGGTGGTTGGTTGACTGGCTGGCTGGCTGGCTCATTGATTGATTGATTGATTGATTGATTGATTGATTGATTGATTGATTGATTGATTGTCGACAGTCCAGAACTTTCAAGTTCCATCTGCCAATATTTTTTCTTTCAGTTAACATCGCTTTGAATAAACCGGTATATGTTGATGCAGTCGTCGATGGTGAGGACACACTACAGTACCTTGTGGATGGAAATCCTAAAACCTGTGCCGATACTGGTCCGGCAGTCGTCGGTGCAGCTCTCGTCATTGACTTAGGGGAGCCTGTTCACATCAACGAACTTTATCTGCGTTTTCCCAGGACTTGTGACGACACAGTTTCTGGAATGGGATGTAAGTATCGACCGTTGCTGGTGGTGCTATAGTAATAGCGAGCCAACAATGGTGGGGGTGTGAAGTAGTTTGGCAATCTAAATTATAAAGTGTGTTGCTATAGATTCATTGTAAACTATATATCATTGAAGGATGATCAAAGTGAGGCCATGGTAAGAGAAGGTGTTTCGTCACAAGGAAGCCAATGAACATAATGACTTGGTTTTTAACCAGTCAACGAATGACTTGGCTTTTAACTACATTTGTAATTACCAAATGACTTGGCTTTTATCCAATTAACAAATGACTTGGCTTTCAACCAACCAACCAACCAATCAACAAATGATTGGCTAATAACCAATCACCAAATGACTTGGCTTTCAACCAATCACCAAATGACTTGGCTTTCAACCAATCACCAAATGACTTGGCTTTCAACCAATTGACATAATGACTCGGTTCTCAACTAATCAACAGGGGATGCCGTAAGCCAATCTTTCATTCTATAATTATTATCTCTTTTTCTCCTTTTATCATAATTATATAATTCAGGTAACTTTAAGAAAGTGGTTGCCAAGATTGGAAATTCACCAGACCCAGATGACGAGGGTAACCACTACTGTTTTACGGTTGGTATCAAGGATGTAGCAAAATATGGTTCCGTGACCAGGCAATGTGAGGATGGCCAGGAGTATGTTGGTAGATACGTCATGGTTCATAATAAAGATAGGAAACCGGGGGCTATACACCTATGTGAGATGAGGAACAAAAATGACTATCAAAGTAAGCTTTAATAAATACAAAAATAGACACCGTTGCCCTGAAAGAGAGGGTTATATATATTATTTCCCTGAAAGTAGGCTGTAGACAGCGTCCTCTTGAAAGTGGGTTGGAAATATCGTTAAAAATCACAGAAACCCCATAAAAAAGGGAACATTTATATCTTTCTCCAAACATGTACTGGTAATAGGAGATTACTTGGACGTAAATTTCGAGCCCTGACGCCATATTTGAAAGCCCCAATCAAATAAAAATAATTCACTTTCTTTCTGCTGTGTTTGATTTTAGGTGATATCGCCTACAATAGGACCGTCACAAGTGTCAACACAGTTGACGGTGAACACACCGAGACGTATCCTTTTCTTGTGGACGGAGACACCAATACATGTGCAGACTCTGGTCCATTGGCAGACGATCCAGCGTTCGTCATTGATTTAGGAGAAGTTAAAAAAGTTGGACAAGTTAATGTTGTTATAGCCGACGGCTGTAAAGCAATGGCAGGCAAAACTGAATGTAAGTTACACGTATATGACAGATTTCGGTAGCCATATTGGAAAGCTTTTGGCAGCCATATTGGATTCTAAAATGGCATTGCATGGTTTCGCAACATTTTGTTCTCTACGTCAAAAGTTTGCACGGTGACACCTTGATTTGATTTTTTGAATTTTAACCGAAAGGGTTCGA
>NC_135571.1:3727952-3912952 GCF_964340395.1 Glandiceps talaboti
GGAAAATCAATCAGATCAAGTTCAGAAGTTGATGACCAATTCGGAGATATTTTTCCCCTTCATCTAATTTTCTCATGATAAGCTTGACCTATCACCAGATGATTTCTTGTCTTTTCTGTCTATAATAAAGGAACTACTGCAACATGATTGTGGATTACGTAATCATTCATTTCATTAAAAAACTTGTTAAAGTCAGAGTTTAATCGCTCTCTCTCCTCCTCCCCCTCCCTCCCCCTCTCTGTATGTATGTATGTATGTATGTATGTATGTATGTATGTATGTATGTATGTATGTATGTATGTATGTACGTACGTACGTACGTACGTATGGATGGATGGATGGATGGATGTATATGTGTGTGTGTATGTATGTATGTATGTATGTATGTATGTATGTATGTATGTATGTATGTATGTGCGTATGTGTGTGTATGTATGTATGTATGTATGTGTGTGTGTGTATGTATGTATGTATGTATGTATGGATGGATGTATGTATGTATGTGTGTGTATGTATCTATGTAGTTATGTTGTATGAATTTGCATTACACATGTTTGTATTTATTTTTTACCATTTAATGTTCATCATTAAACATAGACGACATAAAACAACTGACAAATATCGAGTAAAATACTCTTTTATTTTATTTACTACTTTAACAAATATACAAGTTTGTTTTTTACCAATCGGTTATATCAAAACATCTAAAGAAAGTTTATAAGTCAACTATTGTATAACTATTTTTAAAACATGGATTAAAATGCTATCAGACAAGAAAAAGAACATGAATCGCAGAATAACTGGTAAGGATGTAATCCCATCGCTGCCACCAATGTTAAAAGTTTGAAATGCATTAATCATGATCAATACCTATGTTTGGATCCCATTGGCAGAGCTGAAGGGCAGAACTCCCAAGCTGAGATCAACATCACCACAACATTATTCCTAATATCTTACCAAATAGTTGCATTTTCCTCCTGTGAAATTCACTCCTCACCTCAAATAATAATTGACAATATTAATAACTGACAATATTATTGATTCACTGCATATTTATCAGCAGCGATTTGATTGATGTGGTCTGTTATTACATTACCTAACATTAACATTAACCCTAACCCTAACCCTAACCCTAACACTAACCTTAACCTATACCCAATGTGGCAGCAATGGGATGCTAAAATCACAAAATAATGCAATGTTAGACAATACAATGATTCAAAGTACAATGTAACAACCACTATCCCTCCCTCATATTACCCATATCCATAAGAAGTGCAGAAACAGGTTGAAATCATGATCACTGTTGAGGACACTGACCTTTGAGTACGGACCCAAAAATCAATTACAGTATATACAGTTATAAAAAGTACATTTATCCACAGGTGATTCAATACCGTTTTTTTTTATTACGAGTAATAAGTTATTGTACCTAAAACACATTTTCAAAAACACATTCCAGTTGCTGATGGTCCAGCTTTAAAAGAGCAAAATCACAAAAAATGGATTTATGCCTTTTTGGCACTAGTCCTTTCAACAACATAAATTGGTATTTAATACATTGACAATTGTTATTGATTATATATACACATTATATGACAGACAAATAAATTGATCAGATATAACTAGATTTAAACATGCTAACAATAACAACGAAATCTTTCTTAAATACACAAGAGACATCATTTAATTACGGTATTCCGTATTGTGAGAATCATTCAAAGACATCCCATATTAGGAGAACCATTCAAAGACATTCCTTATTAGGGGAATGATTTAAATACATTCCTTATAAGGAGAATTATTCAAATGCATTCCTTATTAGAGGAGTCAACCGAATACACATTCCTTTTAAAGAGAATTATTCAAAGACATTTCATATTAGGAGAATCATTCAAAGACATTCCTTATAAGGAGAACCATTTAAAAACATTCCATATTAGGACAACCATTTAAAGACATTCCATATTAGGACAACTATTTAAAGACATTCCATATTAGGACAACCATTTAAAGACATTCCATATTAGGACAACCATTTAAAGACATTCCATATAAGGAGAATCATTCCAATTCGTTCCTTATTAGGAGAATCATTCAAATACATTCGTTATCAGAAGAAAAGGTCTATAATAGCTATAACCCCTATATTGCGATCGCCTGGAAAAAGTGCTACCCTAGCTAAAAGCCCAAATGTCTAAATAAAGTGCTACTCTAGCTAAGAGCCCTATAGTCTGGATAAAGTGCTACCCTAGGTAAGAGCCCTATTGTCTGGATAAAGTGCTACCCTAGCTAACAGCCATATAGTCTGGATATAGTGCTACCCTAGCTAACAGCCATATAGTCTGGATAAAGTGCTACCCTAGCCAACAGCCATATAGTCTGGATAAAGTGCTACCCGAGCTAAGAGCCCTATAGTCTGGATAAAGTGCGACCCTAGCTAAGTGCCCTATTGTCAAGATAAAGTGCTACACTAGCTAAGAGCCCTATAGTCTGGATAAAGTGCTACACTAGCTAAGAGCCCTATAGTCTGGATAAAGTGCTACCCGAGCTAAGAGCCCTATAGTCTGGATAAAGTGCTACACTAGCTAACAGTCATATTGTCAAGATAAAGTGCTACACTAGCTAAGAGCCCTATAGTCTGGATAAAGTGCTACACTAGCTAAGAGCCTATCGTCTGGATAAAGTGCTACCCTAGCTAAGAGCCCTATTGTCAAGATAAAGTGCTTGTCGTCTGGATATATGTCTCGTGCCTATATAGTATTATTATAGTAAAGTGTTTCCTCTTAAGTCATTAATTCATCTGCACCATTTTGAGACTACATTATGATTAAGGAAAACAAGATTATATTACTTTGATTAACAGATTTCTGTTAAGTCAATTTGATTGTTGTCTTGACAACGTGTATTGTCAGTAACAGGATCGGTTTGTGTTTTTGTGACACAGTGATCTGTTAATAGGCCATGTAGCATAAACATTAGGAATATTAATGTTCCTTGCAAAGAGTTAAAGATTATTACAAAAGAACTTAGAATTTCATTGTTAATGAACGTCTCCATAATCGCAAAACACAAAGACAGATCCATCACAATAAATAATTTCAAACATAGTATCATTTGCATTCGCCATTCATGTCCTTCCTGAGCAGTAGCTGAGCTACTTCGAACAACGTTAAAGGTGGAGATACCACATACGCTGTTGAAAACGAGGATGGCAATGATTGGCGCAATAAAAAATGACAATAATGCCACGTCATTGCGAATCCAGCACACATTGTCTGCTCCGTAGTCTATTCTAAGGCCAGTACATTCACATATATCAATGGCAACCAGTACTGCCACGACAACAGCAGGTAGACCCCACCCACATACCAGGTAAACAATCAAACGGACTACCCCCTGGCTTACATACAACGTCTTCTGTATAGAACGAAACGTTCTACACATGTCAAAACTCACAATGGCCATCCAACAAAATGATGTTAACCAGGTGTAATGAAGACAGGCAGCCAATGGGAAGCAAAGTTTTGGGAATTCATTAATCCCCATGCCGGAGAGGAATAGAACCTGTGCGATTAATATTGATATGACCAGATTTAAGATGATTTTCTTTGGAAAAGAGTGGATTTCCTTAGAAACACAGTAGATGATAATGTGTGCAGTGAGACTGACTATAGATACTAATGAACACGTGATTGTCAGCCATATTAACCAATACTCAGTCGACACTACTGGAAAGTTGGACTTGATATTGGCACATATATAAACAAATGCATTATGTACTACGATATGAAAGTCCATGGTTCGAAACGTGTAACCCCTAAATTGATACACTAGGGTATTACCTTCAATATAATATTCAGATATGTTTAAACGTAACTTCTCGGTTTTATTACATGTCAAATTGACAGGATAATCAAAAGAATGGTTGGACGTGGTTAAACTTGAATCAAAACTTGTGTTCCACGAGTGATCGCTTGTGTTCCAAGTGTTGTCTATGGTGCTAGTGTCTTGGATAGAGCTAAAAAGGCGGATGCAGTTATTTAACAATGGATCGAAAAAACTATTTGTCGGGCAAGACACTTGATGGGACTTTTGGCTGTTGGTGAATAAAAATCTAACGTTCATATTTACTTGCTGTAACGTCGGCATATCAAACAAAATTGACAAGGAGAACGTGGATT
The DNA here is from genome assembly GCF_964340395.1 of Glandiceps talaboti. Taxonomy (NCBI): domain Eukaryota; kingdom Metazoa; phylum Hemichordata; class Enteropneusta; family Spengelidae; genus Glandiceps; species Glandiceps talaboti. The sequence goes on from NC_135571.1 coordinate 3,732,137, forward strand.
TACCTCTAATATGGGGATTACCAGTTGTTCCACATAGGGATGTAAACACATTATTACAAATAGCACAGTGGACGTTTTTATAAATGCGCTTGTTTCCTACCCCTTGTGAATTGTCTTCAACTAATGAGAAGTAGGACTTGCACATTGCTGTGTCGTTTTCGAGTTGTGCTAATTGCGAATCGTTGCTGTAAAGAGATGGTTGGCATTCGTCAATGAATCCAACACAAGGCCTAAGACTAGAATTAGACATCTCTCTCAAAACTGGTGTGATGTAGCAGTCTGATCTGGTGTAAGTAGAATTAGCATATTCTATGGTTTGCATATAGTCGAAATCCACAGTTGCTTGAAAGTCACCAATTGATCTATGGACAGAAAGTGGACACAACCATTCTACTTTCCAAATTTCCATATCTTGGCTGCCCACCCCATGACATGTTGCACAGAATATATTACGAAATACCGTGCCATCAGGTCCTGTCACAGGAACCCCTCTCAAGGAATATTCTGTAAGAAAAGGTTAATGCAGACATTTATATCACTTGATTTTTGTAGGAATACCTTAGATTAGCAAAGCCAGGACATTGACAGTCAAATTTTACGAAAATCAACATCACTCTATACCAGGATAGTGACTACATTCAGAAACAACGGTATTTTCATTTTCATACACAGAAACAGACATAAAGACAAAATGTATACATACATACATACATACATACATACATACATACATACATACATACATACATACATACATACATACATACATACATACGCACATACATACATACATACATACATACATACATACATACATACATACATACATACGTACGTACTTACATACATACATACATACATATATGCACGCACGCACGCACACACACATTCACATATGCATACATACATACATACATACATACATACATACATACATACATACATACACACATACATACATACATACATACACACATACATACATACATACATACATACATACATACATACATACACACAAACACACACACACACACACACAAACACACACACACAGATACACACACTTTATACCTTTGTCAGTAACGGGAGTTGTACAAAGATGACGAGTGTAGTGGTCAATCCAGTCGTTCGGACAACTTTGTGTCATCAAGACATTATAGACACAGACAGCAATCAGGTTTTTGATGTTGTTCACAACCATGTTAGTTGAAGAAGAGGTGTCATTTTGAGAGTTAGATAAGCAAATCTCTTTGTAGTCATAGCAACAATCTCCCATTGCTAAGCAACTGGCATCACAGTGACAACTCCAGAGTCGTCCTGGTGTGTTGGAGCTGTGGGTTCTGGTTGTACCACATATTGGCTGACCAGATTCAGAGAGACAGGAATCAAGTCTGCGTCCAGTGACGTCATCGTAGCACAAATTGTATTCATTGAGATCAACACAATAACTTGCTGGAACTGTCAGCAGAGTTGCTATGACGACGAGAGTAAACATATCTGAAATACTCTTGGTCTGAAAAATAACAAATAGAGGACTTCACACACTCAGAAGAAAATTGGACAAAAACAACAATATACCGTATTGATGCAAAAACAACAGGGCAGTGTCTCTAATGTAGGTTCGGGTGATCATCGGATTTTATCGGTTTGTTTACATCTGTGGAAGTTATAACATATAACACTAACAGCCATACTTGATTATCATAACATGTCGCATTATATCAGTAAACAGGGTTATGGAATCGTGGCTCATGATATGCCTTCAAAAAGGCAGGTTTTGTCACTGTACTCGTTGCCTGAAACCTTTGCTTTTTCACTTAGTGTGTAGAGTTTAATCTTCTTGAAAGTATTTGGTAATGATGGGTTTTTTTCTCGGGTTGTAACAATTCATTAATCCAAACGGATTTTTAAAGCTATGTTATACTGTGAAAAACGTGAACAATTGACAAAAAAGCAATTTGTTCAAAAACAACCGAGCCCTACAACCTCTCACGAGACCCGATGGAAAAAACAAAACAAATAGACGACGCCTATTTGTATAAAAAAGCATCTGGAAATATTTATCCGATACACTACCTAATAAGTATGGGAAGCCGTTCAGGCCAAAATTATTTTTTTATTTTTGCTATAGTATTTTATATTTTTCGTACTTACAAACTAATTTTAACAGTTTATGTACTTTTATTCCATGTTCACATTATTTCAATTGAAATAAGTTTTCATTTATTTGAGAATATTGTTTTATTTTTCGTCAAACCAGAATTATTTTAAGGATTATATATAATTGAAAGTCAAAATATATTTTTGTTAAAGTTATTTTATTTCATTTTTTAAATCTAAAAAAAAAATTCAACTTTTTTTTTTTTCTTCCCAACTTTTTTTTTTTTGGGCCGAGTCTGCTGACCAGCGCCTGTCACGAGTACGTCGTGCTCGTGACAGGCATGTCCTTCGACATCCATTACGACGTGTTTCGGCGTCAAATACACCTTCTCATTATCTTCGAAATTGGTCGCTCAAACATTATATCAGATCTCAAAACTGTTAATTTACGTGTGATAGTATCTGTTTTTTCCAACAACCGCGACTTCAGCCGCGTACACACATGTGTACACCGTCACGTTAAGGTTATCGACCGCATGTATGATGTATTACATGATGTTACGTAGGACACGATCCATGTGCAAAGGGTATAGGTAGTTAATCTAAAACAACTAAAGTTTGTTGCATCAATAACAATTACATTCATTATTGTGAAACTGACCAGAATTGAAATAAGATGGTACACTATACTGTGAGCGTGAGCAAAACAGCTTTAGGAACAAAAACGTGAGGAAAAGCGAACGCGTATTTCCAATGGGTCAGTCAGGTACTACTTCTTGTACGAGCGCACATATTGACGTCGACCTGCTGTATTACATATCAACCTAAACCAGCTATTATCGCCTTGTTATCATTGTTGTTGTTGTTGTTGTTGTTGTTGTTGTTGTTGTTGTTGTTGTTGTAAAGATTCAGTTTACTTCATCGTACATTGTAGTATACATTCTCTCGGTGTTCTGAGTACACATGCAAAGTTGAGAACAACACGTCTACGTATGTAATACAGCAGGTCGACGTCAACATGTGCGCTCGTACTAGAACTTAGAAGTACCTGACTGACCCATTGGAAATACCTTTACCCGTTGCACATGGATCGTACGCGGCTGAAGTCGCGGTTGTTGGAAAAAACAGATACTATCACACGTCAATTAACAGTTTTGAGATCTGATATAATGTTTGAGCGATCAATTTCGAAGGTAATAAGAACGTGATGTCAAAGGTCACGCCTCGTACTCGTGACAGGCGCCTGGTACGAGCACGACGTGCTCTGCACCGGCGCCTGTCAGCAGACTCGGCCAAAAAAAAAAGTTGGGAAAGAAAAAAATAAAGTTGAAAATTTAAAAAAAAAATAATTTAAAAAATAAAAAAAAAAACTTTAACAAAAAATATATTTTGACTTTCAATTATATATAATCCTTAAAAAAATTCTGGTTTGACGAAAAGTAAAACAATATTCTCAAATAAATGAAAACTTATTTCAATTAAAATAATGTGAACATGGAATAAAAGTACATAAACTGTTAAAATTAGTTTGTAAGTACGAAAAATATAAAATACTACAGATAAAATAAAAAAATATTTTTGGCCTGAACGGCTTCCCATAAATAAGCACATTGCATTGGTTTACGGTATCTTTGTTCTTGGTTAATTGTAGGTCAATAACACCACTGGATATTTGTCAGTCGAATGCAAAAATATTAAGTTACGTGATTATCTTTGTAATTTGTAATTGAATACATTGTTTTCACTAAATTGTACTGGCAAATATCCCTTGCGATCTTGTTAAAGTATAGAATATGTAGTTCTTACTGGGTTTTGCATGGTTGTATCAGACACTAACAAGAAACGGACTGTACCTAATCAACTTCAGGGCCTCGCTCGTCGACTGGCACTGTGATAGCTTCCAGGATACACGTAATAAGCAGAGATTTTTTCAGCGTAATTACAAATATGACGTTATGAAACTAAAATATTACAAATTATGAACTTTATTAATTACTTCCAAGGTGTATTTGCTCTGTGCCAAGCTGATGCAGTGAATAAAAACTCGGTTTCTTTATTTGCATCTATTTCCTACGTTTATTGGCATTTGTTCTTTTTTGTTCCGTAAGTGAGCGCCTCTTCCTACATTATCAGAGAATACTAATTTACGTCAATTCACGATCATTCATCATCAGTTTCAACCTAGTTGTTAGAATAAAAATAGAAAAGATGATTAGGGGTAAAAAAAAAAATTGTTTGGTTCCGATTACATTCAATATATTTTAAAATAGGTGGGGCGGGTAGATTGTTTATTTTATTTTATTTTATTATATATATTTTTTATGTGTGAGTGTCTAGTTCAGGTGCTCCATTTTTTCCAAATGGTCTCTGTGTTGTTTAATTCTTCCTATCAGATGTACAGCCATTTGAGATTGGAAGAATAATTTCATATTGTCTTTTTAAGTTTCCGCACCCACTATTTCTTGCGAGACTTCACTATTTTCGCGATTTTATTATTATTTTTCTCAAATACTTAAAAAACGTTTAGGTACACATACATGTGATCAGTAGCGACAGTCTACCTCAACCGTTTGAGGTATCGCATGAAGACACTCACCGCGTTCTATCCAAACTGAAAGTGAAGAAGGCTCCAGGCCCTGATGGAATTAGTCCCCGTCTTTTGCGATCATGTAGGGATGAACTGTGTGAAATTATTTGCACCATATTATGTCCCAAATATATTAAAGAAAGCGATCATCATTCCTGTACCAAAGCGTTCACCGGTTACATGTTTGAACGACTACCGTCCAGTTGCGTTAACATCGATAGTTATGAAATGTTTAGAGACTCTAGTAAGTCAGTACATTAGATCTAAACTCCCACCGTCTCTTGATCCATACCAATTTGCTTATAGAAAGAACAGATCAGTTGAGGATGCAATTTCATTAGCATTATTCAATGTAACGAGCTTCCTTGACCAGAAAATACCTAACTATTCCAGACTTTTATTCATCGATTACAGCTCAGCTTTCAATACAATTTCACCCTTTAGATTATATGACAAACTAATATCGCTGGGACTTACTGCTAGTATATGTAAATGGGTGTTACATTTTTTATTAGATCGATCACAAGTTGTTAAAATTGGAAATAATTATTCGAAATCTCTAGTTCTTAATACTGGTACACCTCAAGGTTGTAATCTGTCGCCAATGTTATACTCATTATTTACCCATGATTGTGTTACTGTGTCTGATAATAATTTTATCATCAAATTTGCTGATGACACCACCGTGGGCGGATTGATCAAAAACGATGAAACATCATATCGTAATGAAGTGAACTCTATCATAACATGGTGCTCTGAAAACAATCTTGAACTGAATGTCAAAAAGACCAAAGAGATTATTGTGGACTTTCGAAGGAATCCATCTGATATTGTTCCTCTAGTCATCAACAACTCAGAGGTTGAAATAGTACAGTATTTTAAGTTTCTCGGTGTTTACCTCTCAGCCGATCTGAAATGGGAAATCAATAATGATCATATTGTGAAGAAAGCACAGAAAAGACTGTTCTTCTTAAGACGATTGAGAAGTTTCCGTGTCAGCCAGGGACTGTTGATTAAGTTCTACCGAGCGGTGATTGAGAGTGTCCTGACACTGTCAATCATCGTTTGGTGGGGCAATGCCACAGTTGATGACCGGAAACGTCTCAATCGAATCGTTAACACTGCCAGTAGCATCATTGGATGTCAACTTCCTTTTCTTAATGAGTTGTACAACGCTCAAGTAAAGAAAAGAGCTCAGTCAATTGTAAAAGACGATTTCCATCCAGCACGTAATTTATTCCAACTTATGCGCTCAGGCGAGCGGTACCGTTCGATCAAATCAGGTTCTAATCGCACATTGTTTAGCTTTTACCCAACTGCAGTCCGCACTCTTAATGAATCAATTTAAGTTCTCTATTGACGCATCAATTTCGTGTTAGGAGTCCTCTATAGAATATTGTTTTTGTAAATTTTAAATAGTGTTGACAATGTACGGAAAGAACATTGACAGGAAAAGTTAATAATTATCTAAGAGGTGGGGAAACAACGAAATAAAACATCGCTAACTTACCGTATATCCAACTTGAAATGAGAAAAGATTGTTGCACGATTTACACCTAAAACGATGTTGGCTTGGTGTTTCATTCATGGGACATTACAGTTAAAATGATGTTGGCTTGGTGTTTCATTCATGGGACATTACGCGTACGCTTGTGACATATTACAAGATAGACATATGTTAACTCTAGACTAACAATAACAGAGACACACCAAACACAGCAGGATCCTTAGACTCTCTCACAGTTCTCGAAGCTTCGCATAAATAGCTAAAACTTGGGTTGTTTTGTATATATCTACTGCATAATTGTACTCGTATACTAGTATCCCTGGATCCCTAGCCCTGTACTGTGCAAGAGAGAGTCTACAGGATCCTTTGCCCAATCACATTGAACACTGATAAGCATTACTATTCTTACACAGTACAGTAGAAACAGGCTTCTAATGAAAACATTACAAATGGACTTGATATCGATGGCTTCAATTATTTATTTTCTAACTGATAATAAATCAACATATCAATTTGACTACTTCTACATCCCCAATGCGTATGGAACCTATGTACTATTGTTTCTTTTGCATTAGAAGTTGTCTGAGTGTGTATTGTTGCATTGAATGAAAAACCAAACCAACACCATTTTAGCTGTAAAACAGGGTATACAGAAATAAAGCACTCTGACAGAAAAATTTAATATTTATCAGGAGGGAAAGAACGAAATAAAACATCGCTAACTTACCGTATACCCAACTAGAAATAAGATGAGATAGTGTGTGCACAGTTGTAACGACGCCCTTCCAATGTGATGATAAGTTCCAATATAGCTTTAATGTTGTTGCTCTGATCCAATCATAAAGTGAGATATTAATTTATTATAATTTATTCACAATACTTGCGTTCTCATGATGACATAATGCGAACTGTGTTGTCATTATTTAACGAATCGGAGACTGTTTATAAGCTCTAAAAGTGCTGATAAAGAACACCCCCACCCTTGACAAAACAAAAATATTCGTCGTCAAAATTCAATGAGTGTGATTATGACGTGTATGGCATACAATACCTCAATTTGATATGATATGATATGTGTTTTATTGTCATATATATACTGATACATATATAATGAAATGTGCATTGATTTTGCGTGTAATGAAAAAATTTACAAAAACAATATTCTATAGAGGACTCCTAACACGAAATTGATGCGTCAATAGAGAACTTAAATTGATTCATTAAGAGTGCGGACTGCAGTTGGGTAAAAGCTAAACAATGTGCGATTAGAACCTGATTTGATCGAACGGTACCGCTCGCCTGAGCGCATAAGTTGGAATAAATTACGTGCTGGATGGAAATCGTCTTTTACAATTGACTGAGCTCTTTTCTTTACTTGAGCGTTGTACAACTCATTAAGAAAAGGAAGTTGACATCCAATGATGCTACTGGCAGTGTTAACGATTCGATTGAGACGTTTCCGGTCATCAACTGTGGCATTGCCCCACCAAACGATGATTGACAGTGTCAGGACACTCTCAATCACCGCTCGGTAGAACTTAATCAACAGTCCCTGGCTGACACGGAAACTTCTCAATCGTCTTAAGAAGAACAGTCTTTTCTGTGCTTTCTTCACAATATGATCATTATTGATTTCCCATTTCAGATCGGCTGAGAGGTAAACACCGAGAAACTTAAAATACTGTACTATTTCAACCTCTGAGTTGTTGATGACTAGAGGAACAATATCAGATGGATTCCTTCGAAAGTCCACAATAATCTCTTTGGTCTTTTTGACATTCAGTTCAAGATTGTTTTCAGAGCACCATGTTATGATAGAGTTCACTTCATTACGATATGATGTTTCATCGTTTTTGATCAATCCGCCCACGGTGGTGTCATCAGCAAATTTGATGATAAAATTATTATCAGACACAGTAACACAATCATGGGTAAATAATGAGTATAACATTGGCGACAGATTACAACCTTGAGGTGTACCAGTATTAAGAACTAGAGATTTCGAATAATTATTTCCAATTTTAACAACTTGTGATCGATCTAATAAAAAATGTAACACCCATTTACATATACTAGCAGTAAGTCCCAGCGATATTAGTTTGTCATATAATCTAAAGGGTGAAATTGTATTGAAAGCTGAGCTGTAATCGATGAATAAAAGTCTGGAATAGTTAGGTATTTTCTGGTCAAGGAAGCTCGTTACATTGAATAATGCTAATGAAATTGCATCCTCAACTGATCTGTTCTTTCTATAAGCAAATTGGTATGGATCAAGAGACGGTGGGAGTTTAGATCTAATGTACTGACTTACTAGAGTCTCTAAACATTTCATAACTATCGATGTTAACGCAACTGGACGGTAGTCGTTCAAACATGTAACCGGTGAACGCTTTGGCACAGGAATGATGATCGCTTTCTTTAATATATTTGGGACATAATATGGTGCAAATAATTTCACACAGTTCATCCCTGCATGATCGCAAAAGACGGGGACTAATTCCATCAGGGCCTGGAGCCTTCTTCACTTTCAGTTTGGATAGAACGCGGTGAGTGTCTTCATGCGATACCTCAAACGGTTGAGGTAGACTGTCGCTACTGATCACATGTAGTGTGCCCAGGGGTTTATCAAACCGCGCATAAAATTCATTGAGTTTGTTCGGCAAGGAAGGGTCATCACTGGGTGCAGACTTTGACCTGGGCTTAAACCCTGTAATGATGACTGCTTCACACATATACTTGGTAACTTGGCACTGTGGAGGAGGGAAAATGAGAAATGTGCACCGGAACTAAACTGTTTGAATATTTGCTGTTACTTTGTTTAAGAAAACTCAAACCAAATCTCCGTGAAAATAAAGAAAAAAATCAGGGTCACCATACAAATATTTTGAGTAGAGGTCAAATGTTATCAAAATTAAGCTATTTCAGAATCCAATATGGTGGCCGGGTGATTACATCCCACAACAGAGGCATTGCTACAACACACTTTTGTAATATACCACACCAAATAACAATAGTTTTAATTTAATTTGTGAATATCCTAGTACGCAGAAACATTAGTTGCTACTGTAGTATTTTAGAAGAAATATTCCTAATAGTTTTTGGTGAATATATTAGTCCTAAATATATTTTTTACTTGCAGCATAATAGTTGCCTAATGATCAATCACGCCTTTTATTCATCAGAAAATGAGAGGTCATCTAAACGAAGAGTAGAATTTCATCAAAGCCTCACAACAATGAGTTTGCAGTTGTATGATGTACGTAACGGGTTCGTGTAAAAGAGCTACTTAACGAAACCTTAACGCGTGAGAACGGTTTTAAGTGATTGAAGGAAAGGTGTCAATCTTAACGTTATCTGTCACGTTCTCTGTCAAATGCTGTCCATTGTGCTTACACAAATCAAGTCGGATATACGAAGAAAAGTAATCAAATAAATTGGATTAATGGAACTTGGCACAGTATGTTGGAAGTACAAAGACTTGTATTACAGCTAAAATGATGTTAGCTTGATGTTTCACTCATGCACCATTTCTAACGCAAAAGAAACAATTACATATGTGGCGCGCACAGTGGGGATGTAGAAGTAGTCAAGTTGAAATGTTGATTATCAGTTAGAAAATAAACTATTGCAGGCTGCAGCCATTAAAATCATCAATTCCATGTGTGATGTTTTCATTAGAAGTTTTTGTATTGCACTGTGGAAGAATAGCAATGCTTATCTCTGGTCAATATGACTGGGCAAAGGATCAGATTGTGTGTATTGTGTCTCTGTTATTGTTAGTCTTGAAGTGTGTCTCTCTTTGTGTCCCATGAGTGAAACACCAAGCCTTTATCATTTTAGCTATACATGTCATGGTTTGATAAGAACTGTCTTATGGCCTCTTTATGTGTACATGAAATGCCAGGAGAACTTCGAATTTGTTTGTGAACGTAAACTGTTATGTAAAGAGACCATATGGATACAACTGTTCTTATCAAAGGATGGAATGTACTTTCTAATACAAGCCTCTTATGTTCCAAAATGCTGTGCCAAGTGTTATTAATTCAATTCATTTGTTTTACTTTCCCTATGAATCACCTGTGGGTAAATATACTGTATTTATGTTTAAGTACACATAGTATGGTGCAATATATCCAACAATTTTATTTTGGGGTCCGCACCCAAAAACCAGCACCCCAATGAATCACAATTTCAACTTATTACTATACTACTTATAGATAAAATAGACCTTTATTTGACATTTACAGTGTCAAATTATGGGTATCTTGACAATTTTCAGTGAATATATTGTTGGTTAAAATAGGTAATAAAAAATAATGCTCCTGTTGCAGCTAATGCGTCTGTAAATAAAGTCAAAACAGAACACTTGACATTTATGTATACAGATTGACACAATTCACACAGGGAAAAATCCTTCACGCTCTATTGAAAAAATATAACGATTTGTCCAAGTTATTGATGCCGATCATCACCATATTGTTATGTAACAATATACATTACATAAACATATATACACATACATACTTGACAAGTGTAAATTTATACATGCAGGCAGGCAGACAGGCAGGCAGGCAGGCAGACAGACAGACAGACAGACAGACAGACAGACAGACACAAATCGTTAAATTGTTGATCTCTACTGTCAGTGTATTGAGTTCTAACTTCATGTAAATACCCCGTTCCAGCACTCCATACATACAGTGAATGGACCCATTTTGATGCAACTTACATTATGGTTAAAATACACATAATTATTTCTTCCAAATATTGGACCCCTTAACTTGTATCAGTATCATTATCAGCTTCACTTTCCCATTCCCATCATTCTACGTGATATCAAGTGACGTTTGCATTTCTGTTTATTTCGACGCATGCGCCTTGTGTACTTAATAGTGCATAATTCATAAACGATTCTATATTTCATATTTCGTTACATTCTACCATGAAAATTTTCTTTAGTCGTAAACTATGTGTAATTATTATTTTGATATTCGCTGTCATTATGGGATATGTTGTCATTAGTACCTGTATAGAAACACTGTCAAGATATCATGCTTCTGCCAGGTAAGTGTAGAATGTTGAAATATTTAATATCCAGTGATGATCAACGATTTTTAGCATTTCTTACTTATAATTGACAGTCGACAGTTCGGATAGGTTTAAAACAATTTACAAATGTTTACTAATTATCTGCCGAAAGGTTTCCTATTTCGTCATCTGACAAAATATGTCTGTTGTCACTAGATTTATAGTAGACGAGATATTGACAATATCAAAACATGTTATATGCCTTTGCTGAGTTAATAATACTGACTACATTGTAGGTAGAGATTATCAAAACAATTTTGTCAGATTTGAAACGACACCTGTTGCCGCATTCAGTGTAGAGCTAATCTGATCACGTGACCTATGACGTAGATCTATGACCTGTGACCACCTGTAGTGATAAAGAGCCTTTGATAACAAACAATCCACTGGTACTGCAGTAATAACATTTCTTTTCACGTAACATTATCCTGACTTGCATGCTATACAAACAACGTGGACTATTTTTTTCAATCCAATATTAATATTTTGTATTGTCGTTGTGTAAAAGTTCAGACGTCATACACATAAAATTTGAGATGCGTTTAAAATCTGACACATGTCCTACTTTAGGAAGAGTGTGGAACGATTTCAAGTCCGATTTTTCGAATAAAACGTTAACTGTTTACAAACCTATACTCAAATTGTATATCATATCATATCATATCATATCATATCATATCATATTATATTATATTAGTTATGGAGGCAACAACGACTCTCTTCTCTGGTTTTGTATCCAAGTATTCGCTGCATTTTTGACAGTGTTTTTCAATCAAATCATTTAAAGATTATAAATAATAAATGTCGTATCTAGGTAGAAAATGTCACTAATTTTTAACATGTACTTTCCTCCATAGAATATTTTCCACGGTAGAAAACGAGGACACACGTAAACTAGAAACAGTGCAGAACAGCGCCACCACAGGATTTGGACATGACCATGATCGAAACTCCAATACATTCTTCCAAGCCACGATCGATAAAATAATGCTACAACATCCATGGTTGCTTAAACAGAATTTTATTCCAAATTTTTACACTCGTAGAGATGAAAGTTTGCAGGGTTATAAAGACGAAAATTTATCTATAGTGTTTGTGCACTATCCTAAAGCAGGAGGGCGCACTATGAAATCATGTCTTGATGATGTAGCTCGTCTGCAGTTGTACCCCAAACCAACACGATTGAAAGTGAACGTGCCTGAATACCCCTATAACGATATTCCCGCCCAGAAATTCTACGTTTCTGAATTTACATTTGGAATTTGTGATACTCTTCAAAGACCATGTTCATATTTTACAATTTTAAGGGATCCGTTTGAAAGATTAATTTCTTTGTATAATTATTGTCATTTACCAATATATGACCCAATTTGTCGGGTGGGTGATGTTCACAATTCAACTATTCAAGAATGGAGTCTTTACCACGGCAGCCACTTCTTTCGTCAGCTGTTGTACAACTTTCAGGAAACCTGCTTCGAATCACCCATACACGAAGAACTCCTAGAACTTGTGGACAACAATATATTTAAGGCGAAAAGTGGACATGAAATACCGTGTTGGTACTTAAATAAACTTTTTCTACAATCACGCCTGACTCAATATGAAAGCGAAATGCTGCTTAAATATATCTTGGAGAACTTAGAAAATTGGTTTACAGTGATTGGGATGGTTGATGAGTATGACCTTTCTCTGAAGATGTTAGAAAAGGCCTATGGGTTACCCTTCGTTGAACAATGCACACAAGTACATATAGTAGCAGGTAAAATTGAGAATAATGAAGATGTGGAAATAATCAAGGAAAATGACGTCATGGAAAAAAAGAGAATATTAATGGAAGATGGTAAAGTTCAGGAAGCATTGAAATTTGACATTCTTATCTATGATAAAGCAACAGAAATATTTAAACGTCAGAAACAGAAATACCTTTCAATGTTATGAAATAAAGAAATTCATAAATGTATACACATTGTTTGTCATTTGTGTTTATAAATTATACGGAATTTATAAATGAATGAGAGACAGATGAGAGAGAGAGAGAGAGAGAGAGAGAGAGAGAGAGAGAGAGAGAGAGAGAGACAGACAGACAGACAGACAGACAGACAGACAGACAGACAGACAGACAGACAAAAATACTGTCCAAGATCTTTAATCTCCATCATTACGTTGAAAACAATCTTATGTATTCTTTTTCCTCTTTCTTGAATATTTCCGTCGCTTTTTCGTAAATGCGTATGTCATATCTCAATGCATTCTGTACTTCAATGTCTTGCATTAGTTCTGTTTTCCTGTCAATGTTCACAGTTTCCTTGGCGTCTGTTGTTTGTGTTTTCTTCTCTCCAGCAGCATAGCGTTTGGTCGTTACTATATGAATATCAGAGCATTTCTCATAAAACGGTAAATTGTACACTTTTTCTAAGAGTTTAAGTGTCATATTATGTTCTGCGGTGATACCAATAACTGAAAACCAGTTCTCTAAATTATCTAAAATGTATTCTAATAAAATTTCATTTTCGTCGTCGGTGAAGCGATCGAGAAGCACTTTATTGAGATACCAACAGGGGAGGGATCCTGTGTGTGTACGGTTGCCCACACTGCTGACGAGTTCATCGCGAAGTGAAGTCTCTAAACAAACCTCCCTGAAGTTGTAGAGCAGTTGACGAAAAAAATGGCTGCCGTGAATAAGTACCCAGTCTTTGAGAGATGAAGTGTTGATATCCCCAACGGTGCATATTGGATCGTGTATACCAGACCGACAGTACTCATAACACGATATTAGTCTCTCGTATGGATCTCTCAAAATTGTAAAATATGAACACGGTTGCTGCAGAATGTCACATATACCAAATGTAAATTCGGAAACGTAGAATTTCTGAGGTGATATGACTTCATAGATACGGTTTCTATTGCGCATGTTCATCCTGGTCGGTACAGGGTATGAACGCAAGTCAGCAATGGTATCCAGACATTCCTTCATAGTGCGACCTTCTGCTTTGGGATAATGCACAAAAACGACAGATGTATTTCGGTCGCTGTAAAGTTTACCACCTTCTCTGTTCTTTGTGTAAAAATTCGACATAAAATTATGTTTTTGTAACCAAGGATACCGTAATATTACATCATCGATGGAAACGCGGTTTGTTGGAATCTTTTGGTTCCCGTTTTTTTCGCCTTCTGGAAGGTACGTCTTAGATGTCTCCTTTAAGTGTCTCTCAGTTGACTCATCGCCAGGTCGAATTCTGAAAGCCAAGGAGAAAAATAGTTAATGTCAAAGCAATGATAATACAACCAGTGAAAAAACACCGGTGCGTTTGCTTGAATGAAGTGAGCTAAAGAAAGACTTCAGGCAATGACAAAGTTTGGCCAAACAAGAATACAACAGGGGGTGCCTAGCCTCTGATGTAGTATGAGACGACGCTTTATTACAAAATTTGCATTTCGGCGACATGGGTTAGTTGAAAATGGTACAAGCTGAGTTTGTATGCTCTTTACTCACGTAACAATACTTACACAGCGTTCTTGTTTATGTGTATGTCTTCTATGACACTGAACAAAGACTATACCTGATTTTACCTGCTTGTGACGTCGGTTGATATCACGTACAACATCCGGGGTAGTTATACGATATCACACACATAAACTTATATCATTAATGTATACATGTAACTCACTGAATGCATCAAATAATATATATATATAACAATATGTAACAGTTCTTACCTTTGGTTCACACAATGAACTTGAAATTGAAAAATTGGAAGACGTATAAAACCACTCATCAGTGTCAGAAAACCCAGAGTTAAAACGAACAGTAGTAGTGCAGACACTTTACGTCGACTGCAACCGGTAACGTCCCTCATACCCATTGGCAAGAGTGCGTATATCATATACTTGCTATATCTGACAGGATTGGTTGGTTCAATTAACTATATGATCACATTTAAAAATGAACCCAACAAGACAAACGAATTCTCTTCTCACGACATTTAACGGTGACCAGGATGCATAGATGGATGTCCCCTGTGCATAGACGTCTGCTGTGTAATATTATAAATCAGGAACTACATACGTGGCTATAAGGTAAGCGACATCCAGTAATATACCACCATCATAATGATGTATCATTGAAATGTCAAGTGTTCAACGGTCTGCGTACACAAGGGTATTTGTACAAGTATAATCTATTGAATTTCATCAAATGATATGCTATAATCCCGGATAAATGGATTGCATATGATCGTCAGCTGTGTCTGCTTTACAGTGTATTAGGGCGGTCCATTTTTGTTTAATATTCATATTTTTCTAATGACCCAACCGGCTCTGAAGCTCCTTATATCTGACCATTAAAAGCGCGCCCCCTGTGGCTGGATCAGAAAAAACTTCACAGATAATGAAGACATCGGAAGCGTGCATCTCCCGGACGGTGAAAATTATGCCACACCTGCGCATGCGCCTGTTGTAACTGGAGTTATTCTTTCATCAGACAACCAAAATATATTCACTGAAAATTGTTAAAATTCCAATAATTAGAGTTTGTATATGTTGATAGAGGTTGATTTTATACACTTCCAGTAGTATAGTAACAGGTTGACATCGTCATGTTGGGTACTTATTTTAGGGTACGGACCCAAAAATCAATTTGATCAACACCATACTATGTGTATAGCTATGTCTACTAACAGGTGATTCAATATTGTTCAGGGTGTACGATATTACAAGTAAAATTTCAACAAAAACATGTTCCAGGTGCAGTAAGCTGACTACAGCAACACAGAGAAGAAAGCTTTTAAATTAATGGCTCATTTTATTGCATTTTTTTCATGGTAACTTTCTTATTTTATATTTATTCTCATCATTTCTGGGGCATCCAGTCTACTAAATGTGAGAAGAAAATGATAATAGCTTTTAAATCATAATCTTTCTTTTATACCGATAGTTTTTGATTTTATGATGAGTCATCATTTTGCAATTTAGGGATGTATCATATACTCAGTATCACTTCCAATTTAATTCAATGCCATTAACCTGAGCAATAAAGGGGCTTTCAGTAATTATAAGGGGGAGGCTGGGGGAAAATCAGGCCCAGGATGTTGCGTAAAACGTGACCCTCCCCTGATTCCGTCGTGCTACAAAGTGACCCTCCCTTCAATTTCTCTAAAATATGACCCTCTCAATTAAAATATTCAGAACGCATGGTTTAAATGCCGTCAGACATGGGAAATATCTACGATTTATTAAGTAAAGGTTATTACTATCAATTCTTTATTTCCACGGTAACAGAAGAAACAAAACTAAACAAGATATATACACAAGATAGAAATATCCACAAAGAATACAATTATAGACACAAAAACATACACATCAAAAACAGACGGTCTACAGAGTACTACGTACATTTTTATGGACTGTCTCTGAATTTCACAATTCAATTCTGGGAACATTATGGTATTTTAATACATTTAGTGACGGTCTTGGAATTCAACACATTTCTGGGAACATCTTGGAATTTCATACATTTTAGGGAATGTTTTGGAATTCAATACAGTTCTGGGAACATCTTGGAATCTGATACATTTTAGGGACAGTCTTGGAATTCAATACATTTCTGGGAACTGTTCGAAATTTCATATGTTTAGGGACTGTCTCAAAATTCAATACATTTCTGGGAACATCTTGGAATTTCATACATTTTAGGGAATGCCTTGGAATTCAATACATTTCTGAGAACTGTTTGGAATTATACGTTTAGAGACTACCTCAGAATTCAATACATTTCTGGGAACATCTTGGAATTTCATACATTTTAGGGACCGTCTGAGAATTTAATATCTTTAGGGTCTGTCTCAGAATTTCAACATTGACTGTATTAGCTAAAGAAGAAAATTTGTTATTTTACAGAAGGATTTATCTTATATTGACCCGTACCAAGGACCTAATTTTCACATCATGTACAAGGACTATATATTACATCAACATTAAAACAAGAAACGTTGCTGTAACCTTGTCCTTGTGACTTGTGTAGCATTTGTCTTTGGTTTGTTTGTTTGTTTTCACTTTCCTGCCATGGTAAAATAATTTGCACGTATCATTCTAGACATAGCGACACACAATAACTCAATGATGGGGAACTTGCTATCCTGACTGAGCATGCTCAGATGTAAAGGATTATGGGACTATCTGTATTTATCGCAATACCTAATTTACAATAGTCAGGGTAACCATGACTACATTATTTATGTCTACAAACAATGTAACAACACTATTTACAATATGGATTAATTCATATTTATCACATTCCCATGATGCAACGTTCAGGATATTCAAGATGGCGGGTTTGCAAGTTCCATATTGCTGAGGCTATATGTAGTATTGTACTTCCATAATCTAACATCAGTGACAGATTTGTTGGCACTGAGCCAAATTTTATCTCTCATATATTACCATCGTTATTAAATTGACAGTTTTTGCATACTTAATATTTTCAAAGATAAATGTACTGGAATACACACTGATGATGAAACAACACATGAGGAACAGACTAATATGAATTAAACCTGGAAGTATCAAAGCTGAGTTTCATCATGTAATTGTTACAATGGTACACTGGTGCAATGTAATTTATTTTACGTATTATATTGTGTAAAGGTAACTTTATTAAAATGCTTCATGTGACATGTGAATTATTCCATGCAATTTATGCTAATTAAATGATTATGTTTATTCAATGGCACTAAAAGTCTTAAATTGTGGCAGTTAATATACCAAAGTGTTACACTGTGGCAGTCAATCTACCAAAGTGTTACAATGTGGCAGTCAATCTACCAAAGTCTTACACTGTGGCAGTCAATCTTCCAAATTGTTACACTGTGGCAGTTAATCTACCAAAGTGTTACACTGTGGCAGTCAATTTACCAAAGTGTTACACTGTGGCAGTCAATCTACCAAAGTGTTACACTGTAGCAGTCAATCTTCCAAAGTGTTACACTTTGGCAGTTAATCTACCAAAGTGTTACATTGTGGCAGTCAATCTGTGAAAGAGTTACACTGTAGCAGTCACTCTATGAAAGAGTTACACTGTAGCAGTCCATCTATGAAAGTGTTACAATGTGGCAGTCAATCTACCAAAGTATTACACTGTAGCAGTCAATCTTCCAAAGTGTTACACTGTGGCAGTTAATCTACCAAAGTGTTACACTGTGGCCGTTAATCTACCAAAGTGTTACACTGTGGCAGTCAATCTTCCAAATTGTTACACTGTGGCAGTTAATCTACCAAAGTGTTACACTGTGGCAGTCAATCTACCAAAGTCTTACACTGTGGCAGTCAATCTTCCAAATTGTTACACTGTGGCAGTTAATCTACCAAAGTGTTACACTGTGGCAGTCAATTTACCAAAGTGTTACACTGTGGCAGTCAATCTACCAAAGTGTTACACTGTAGCAGTCAATCTTCCAAAGTGTTACACTGTGGCAGTTAATCTACCAAAGTGTTACATTGTGGCAGTCAATCTGTGAAAGAGTTACACTGTAGCAGTCACTCTATGAAAGAGTTACACTGTAGCAGTCCATCTATGAAAGTGTTACACTGCAGCAGTCCATATATAGAAGTGTTACACTGTAGCGGTACAGTGTAGCAGTCAATCTATGGAAGCAGTACATTGTAGCAGTCAGTCTCAAAAAGGGTTACACTGTAGCAGTCAATCTATAAAGGTGTTACATTGTAGGAGTCAGTCAATGTCACATGAATTATCAGTTAAAATTCATTACATGAGGAAGGCTTGACAAGGAATAAATTATAGTTTTGCATAACAATCAGCAAAATCATTTCCACAACATAATAATTCTCTATTTGTAATTAATAATTTAATAACTACTTTGATATTTATTGGTGGCGTAAACAACAAATACAAAAATACAAAATGAGTTATGTTATGCATATTTTAAATGGATTTTGTAAAGAGAGTCAGGCTGCCGACAAATAGACTTTCACCTAAACACAGAATGTTGCAATTTGAAATATCTGCAACATAAAATCTGTACAAATTGTGTAGAATTGTCACTGATGAAGCAGCTGATCTTTTAGACCAAGGTACAAATGTGGTGGTGATGTAACTATTGTAAGACATTCAGAAGGTTATCACTGATTGAAAATTCTGGTGGCTAGGTCAGTTTTGGATACTGGTAGTCACAAATAAAATAGTACAGTGGGAACATCGAAAATGGATGGCATCTTTATAGAAAATGAGTGATAATTTTGTATCTACTGTCTTTATGCCACAAATCACAATATTCAATTCAGCCCGCCCACCCTGGCTCATTGCAAACTATTAAATATTTCATCATTCCTATAACTGAAATATGGCATATTAAAATTAATTATCACGCATAATTACAACAAATGAGAAAAAAGAGCATCAGCATATCTCTTTCGACAAAAACAGAAATTTAAACAAAACTTACAATAACTATATAATATGTAACAGATACATACATATTCTCTGACAGTATTACAACACAGACAACATTATTTGCATAGGTATATATACATGACATACCAGTGCACATTTAGGGTCCAAATATATTTGTGTGTAAAGTTGAAATTTATACAAAATCTTACAACTTCTGGTCTTTTATCCCAATAATCAAATACAACCCGCAAAAACCCCCAGAGCTTTTCCTTGTTAGCGGTAAGTAGGAATGAGACAAGTTTTATGCAAAGACATATGATATAATTAGTGTCAGTAACTTATCAAAGTATAAACATCACAGGAGCCTAGATCTGTTTACGTATAGAATGCTATACATATTATAATATTGAGTAAGACAGTTACTGTTATTTCTACAGATATAAACAAATTGACAAAGCTGTCACCTGAACCTACATACGAGGCACCCCCTGTTTTTTTAGTATCAGCTGTATTGTTCTTTTTACCAAATTTTGCCTTGTGTGAAGTCTTTCCTTGGCTCACTCCATTTATGCAAATTTATGCAAATGAACCGGTGTTTTTTCACGGGTTGTAGTACAAATGTGAGTTCCGATCTAAGGCGACATAAATCTTACAACTAACTTCATAAGACTGGATTTTGGACCCATTCATATTGCATTTTCTACTTGACTCACTGTGGACATGAATCACGTACCAAAATCATCCTGAATTACCATAGCCTTCATTTGCCCCAATCATTTAGCAGTAACCTTGAACTTTGACCTTGTATTAAACCGAACCCCTTATCTAGGAAACTAAACACTACTGATGATCAAATGGAATTTTGTGTCTGACATAAAACTTATCTTGGCCCCAAACTATCCTCTTGCACCTAGCCAACTAAAACCCACCTCAGAGTTGACTTCAATTGTTCACATTTTTTTTTTTTTACGTCTGGTTAATCCTCTTTTCCCTAACTTTTTCTTGTTTGTGTCCCCCTGTTAAAGTTAGATTCCAGTGGCCAATAAGAATTCATGTTTTATGATCATCATTGGCAACTGACCAATCAGTGCTGATCTCTCATGTGATTAGGTTCTAAACCAATGTTAATCCTACAGCTGAAGTAATTGTCCAATCAGAATCAGGTTTTTTCGACTACTGGTTATTAAGTAGCGAATAAGAATTCATGTTTTATAATCACAACTGGCAATTGACCAATCAGTAGTCACTTTACATACAAACGAAAGGCAATATTTTTCTGGATGTAATATTTGCATATAAGCTACTACGATAATAATCTGATTTATTTATTTATTTATTTATTTATTTATTTATTAATATAACACAGAAATTAAACGTAATATATAAACTTTTATCTTCTTTCATAATATCCGTAGCCGTCATATTCATTTTCATAATCTTGTATGGGTCTACCATATTCATCTACGGCGGTACCGTACGTACCCTGCCTACCGTATTCATCTATAGCGTTACCATACGCACTGACTGGTCTGCCATATTGGTCAACTTCCTCACCTTCGAGCATAAACGATACTTGTGGTTGGGTGTGCTGTTGATAGGCATCTTGACCGTAGCTACAAGAGTAGGGGAAACACAAAGGGGAGGGGTTAAGACAGGGATACATACAGACAGCACACTTTTATCTTATCAACATGCAAAGTACATGCAAATACATCATTCATGAGAGCATCTACAGATAGTTTGCAAGGTATGCCGTGACGGGGCGCCCTCACACATCAGTCAACCCCTTAGAGTAGGCTGGTGAAGTTGGACATATCTTATAGTCTATCACACAGTGTGCCCTTTAAGAAAAGACGACATTTGTTGCTGCAGGTCAAAGTATTTTCTTGTGAATAAGAACATACCATAATAAGGGATAAGGCAATCTGATTAAAATCTGAAATTAAAGTCAACTTGGAGCGATATCTTTATTTATATCCTACTTTTACTGTTGTTTGTTCTTTTTGTTCTGTGAGTGGTTTGTACCATAATATGACACAATACCATGGGAATTCATATACAAATCTTGAGCGCTGACTGGATTTAATCAACCAAATAGAACACGCAATATGCCAAAACGTATGGATATAGTACCTCAGAATGCTCTGTTCGAAAAGAGCTATTGTTTTGTGGTTCTCTCTCTGTTTCAATTTCGATCGCATTTTGTAAGACAGATTCTAATTGGATGTACGTAAGTACAAGATTTCTATGTGAACTCCTAGTATTATCAGATGTATGTAAAAGGTGTACTGAACAAAAAAGAACAAACAACAACAAAAGTAGGTGATAAATAAAGATATCACGCCAAGTTCACTACATCAAATTTTAAACAGATTGATGATATAAAGGAACATCAAATTGTGATGAACCACAAGAAATTGCTGGACTTGGTGAGCACTCTGACTTTACAGTACATGACATTTCTAAGATCTGTTGATCTGACGATGTTACTTGTCTAAAAATTTAAAAAGAAGGCTTTATACAAACAATGTTTGGAGTGTGTTAGCTATCCACTTGGAGAAAAGTGTTCTTATTTTTTACAAGAGGTTTGTTACATCCGAGAAATCTTCTACCTGTTCATAATTTTAAAAAAAAATTTTCTATAATGTATTAAAATTATTTTTCTCAATTTTTTATTTAAATGGCAATTTGAAATATGCATTATATTTCATTTAAGACACTTTGATTTTAAACAAATTGATTGCATTTTTTGTAATGTAAGCCGATTTAAGCCACTGATTTTAAACAAAGTGGTCGCATTTTGAGTGAGGTAAGCCGATTTAAGACGCTTTCAAATTGAGTTTACACCGATTGGTCACATTATGAGCAGCTGTGATTTTTAAAAAATTGGTTGCATTTTGAGTGATGTAAGCCGATTTAAGTCATTTTGACTGTCAGACAAATTGGTCGTGTTTTGGGTGATTTAAGCCACTTTTGAACAAATCAATCACTCTTTGGATGATTTGAGACACTTTTGATTTTCATAATAAATTGGTTGCAGTTTGAATGATTTGAGCAGCTGTGATTTTCAAAACAAATTGGTTATATTTTGATTGATTTCAGCAATTTTTAATTTTCACAGCAAATTGATCGTAGAGGTGTTTTCTTCCCTAAGTAGAAGGCTGATGAATGATGCAAAGCTAGTACACAGACTATTTAACATTACATGCAAACACAAACATGAAAACACAAAAGTAGGCATGCATTAACATTGGCTTAAATCTCAAAATCTCACGTCACACCACATCACAAGCCGTTGATGGGCATACAAACTGTGTGTTTATTACAAAATAATGAATGCCATATTAGTATTTCATAAAAATCACTGGGTTATTGGAACTGTTGTGGAAACGTTACAGAACCTGTCTCATCTTCGTTTTTGTCTGCATAATGGGTTACTAATGTCGAGTGTCTGAACTATATATGTTGTTTTCATTTCTAAGGTATAATATGACACCCTCATGATGCACAACTGCCAGTTAGTGTACTCAAAGCATTTGCACATTAAAGCACTTGCAGGGTTCTCTGCAGTTATACTTTCACATGCATACTTAGATGAAGAAGACACCGCAAACATGACTCACGACTATTTCACACTGCACTCGCATATCAAGAAGTTCTGTCAAATATGACGACCTCATGACGCAGGCGCAGAAGTGCCAGTTTTGGGTACTCATGGCATTTGCATATTCAAGTGCTCACATGTCTCTGCAGGTTTACTTTCAATTGCTAAGCATCTGTAGTGTTCGCTGCATCGGTACTTTCAAACGTGTAGTAATAGTGTCAGCAGAAAACACCACAAACATGTCTACATCACTCATGCATCAAGATCTCCTGTCGTAAAAGCAATGACTTTAAATGTTAAAATCCAAGCATGATGATGAATACATATCTGTTTCAGATTCAGCCAGAGATTCTAAGTGACAATATGTAGTACTCAGAACTCTGCATGCACTTCATAAAATGCACACAATACAGATCACAGCAATAAACACAGCACTCCATGCGCAAACCCAGAAGCATGATAATGATGATAATGTTAATGAACGATGTTTATGTTAATACTTCCAAAAGTACTCATGTATGTATTAAAGTTAGAACAATTTTTCTTTCTTGTTGTATTACTTCCAATCCCTCAGAACAATAATAAATATTCAGTACATTGCTATGACAACAATGAGAAAAATGCTAACAATGGATAACAAAGATTTGTACGACATACTAGTGCAGCTTTGACAAGTAACCAAAACTTGTACGTCACAAAAAAGTTGGTTTATTTGGAGTTTATGTGTAAGTAGTAATTTGTGCACTTCAAATTTTCTGTATATATTTAGTATAACTGGTTTACAATTCTCGTTACCTAAAGAGAATTGTACCTCTTAGGTTTGTCATAAAAATAAGGACTATTCGGTTTCTTGGTCAACACATCGACTTCTGCTCAAGGCACTACACATGCACTACTATAGACGTATGTGAGAATAAGTCAACCTTCTTGTTCTATTTTGACCCTCTAGCATTAGGTAAAATACTATTGCAGGTACTGAGAATAAACTCAACCTTCTTGTTCTATTTTGACCCACTAGTGAGGTAAAATACTATTGCAGGTACTGAGAATTGAAATGTTAGTACACAGGTCAAAGTTGGACATGGTAAATTGTGCAATTGGTTAACAATGGTTGGTGTACAGGTGAAAATTGCAACCTAAGGTAAGACTTAGTTAAGCGCTCCATCATGATTGGTTACCAATGGTTGGTGTACAGGTGAAAATTGCAATATAAAATTTGTAAATTTTTCTGTTCAATATAATCGATAGGTTACACATGAAGATTTAAATACAAAATACTAGTTTGAGCCTTACTCAGTTGTTGAAATTAGTATGACAAGTGTACGCTTTTTGTGTGTGTAGAGATGTCACAACTCATATAAAATGGGAACTAGTGCACTGAAAAGTTATTGAATCCAACATGATTTGTTTACAATAGTCTGTCTAGAATTGAAGAACCAAATATAAAATTTCAAATTGCGTACACCTATGTCGTTCACTTCAATAAAATGATTGGTCTAGAACGGTCAGTACACAGGTGTAGGGCTGGATATAAAATGGTAAATTGAATTCCATAAACTTTGAAAGAGTTGTTCAATTTGACAAGATGATAATTGATTGGTCTAGAACGGTCTGTATACAGGTGTAGGGCTGGATATAAAATGGTAAATTGCGTGCTATAAACTTTGACAGAGTTGTTCAATTTCACAAGATGATAATCGATTGGTCTACAAAGGTCTGTATACAGGTGTAGGGCATTTGATACTAAGAAAAATATTGGCGCCCGAATGTCTGCATGGAGTTGCAATACATTTAAATAGTTTATTTCATTTAGACTAAATGTAGCAACGAATGTGATCTTGCTATTGAAGTGTGGCATTTGTAGGTTTCTGTGTGGTTGTATCAAACAGAAAAGCTGCACGGTATTGTGAAATTGACTGTATCTTTATGTAAAAACAGCATGTCTCATATCAAAGTGAAATACCAGTCTGAGAGCAACCCCATTTCTGCAGTAATATGCATGTCAGTGTAGTTGTTAGCTTGTTAATAAAACCATACCACCACTGCAAAGTTTTCTGTCAAGTAAATTTTTCTGTTAGTAGGTTTTTTATTGACACTGATTTGATTAGTAGTGTTGCTGTGTGTTGGAATACCATGATGCTGACCTATTGTACATTGGTGATCCATGTGGTCCGATGTAATCTCCGTTAACCATTCCATACTCATCCATGTATTCCGGACTTACAGTTCCGTCTATCAATTCTCCATCCTCATAACCACCTGGAAATAATAATAATAATAATAATAATAATAATAATAATAATTTTTTTTTTTTTTTTTTTGATGAGTGGATATTATGTCAGATTAGAAATATGAATTTCAATTTAAATATTTGTAATTTCAAAAATTAAGAAATCCATGAAATCCGTAATAACTTCCTGAAAGGGCTTTTACTTTCCTGTATATTGTGTACAGGGATTACATATCCTTACCTGGATGTCCATAGAACAGATCTGGTCTGTCTAAAATATCAGATTCCTGGATATAAGGACCGTATCCTTCATCTCCGTACATCAATCCGTCATTATCATCCATCTGTCTGGATTCAACCATCTCTAACCACTGGGAATTATGCCACCGGAATTTTTCTAGTTTGATCTTCTTGGCCCATTCTTCATCAAATTCCTATCAAAATAACATCACTCATTAAGATTTAATTGCCTCAGTCTGTCTGTCTGTCTCTTTCTCTCTCTTCCTCTTTTCTGTTCTCTGCATTCTATCTTGTCACAACAGGGAGCTATTTAGCGAAAATGTCTATTTGATCAAACTTACTGAAATATCTGTAGAGGTCTATTTACTGAAATAATACTGTGCATTATCACAAACTTGTCTAATCTTTGGCGTCTAACATGTCACTAGAGGGCGCTATTTCTGTAGAGGTCTATTCAATCCAACTTACTAAAATGATGTCCAGCATTTTGTCGGACTTTTCAAATCTCTACATTCTAACTTGTCTCTAGAGGGCGCTATTTCTGTAGAGGTCTATTCAATCCAACTTACTGAAATGATATCCAGTGTATTATCACACACTTTTCTAATTTCTGCATTTTTATCATGCATTAAATCAATGAGATAGGCTGGTGCTTGCGTTTCCTTGACGATAACTTCCCTGGTTGCCTGGTGGAATGCCATTTGATAGAATACATAGACTATCTGACATACAATCTCATCATCTTCTTGTTTAGCTGCAATGACAAAATAGTTCCATCACGAGTTAAAAATGATCATTTTCATATTCTGCTCTGTCACAAGCTGTCATTCACGTTAGCAATTTGATCAGCTGTGGTTTTTTTGTTTGTTATGGATGGTTACTCAGTAAAACCTACCTGGGTTCCCATCCCCAGTCATTTTACTGAAGATACCATTATTGTGTGTTTTTGTTAAGTGTGTAAGTAGTTAAAATCTACCGAAGTACCCCAGTCATTTTATCTGGGTACCAGTGTGTCTTTTAAGTGTTGTAAGTAGGTAAAATCTACCTGAGTACTGCAGTCATTTTACCAGGGTACTGCTGTTTTTGTTAAGTGTGGTAAGTAGGTAAAATCTACCGAAGTACCCCAGTCATCTTACCAGGGTACCATTGTTTTTGTTAAGTGTGGTAAGTGGGTGAAATCTACCAGCGTACCCCAGTCATTTTACCAAGGTTCTCTACCAGTGTTTTTGTTAGGGGTGCTAAGTACGTAAAATCTGTCAGAGTTCCTCAGTGTACCCCAGACCACATTTATTTTTGTTATAAATTACACTCACAGTAGGACAATATTTCTGATAGCAAATGTTACTCAAATGACCCAAAATTCATTCTCATGCGTTGATTACAAGGTGATAATATCTACATAACCTAGGCAGTACTATCACCCACTTGTACTAATGTACTGCATTGAACAGCAGTAACATTAGTTTGTCTATCATAGTTTACCGATAACTGGCTTTCCACAGTGGTATGTACACGGGGAAGAAACAAAGACTCGGTCATGTGCAAACTGGTAAAAAGAGCTCTCTTTATACTAATTTGCACATCACCAAATCTTTGTTTGGTGTGATAATCTCCATGCAGATAAAAGGTAAATTGTCTTGGTAACCGATCTCACTGGTAATTACGAGATTAGGGGTGTTTTAATTTAGATAAGAGGAGAAGAATGGACAAGGTGTCTTTATTTTGTCAATAAAGAGAGAATTATATACAGCTGAATGAGAGAAAAGTAGCCAGGGAAAGAAGTCTTATATCACCACAAATCTCAATGTGTCAATTGATCAATATCACACACAAAAAAAAGTTTTATTTCACCACAAAAATTAATCATTCAATCGATCAATCATTCAACCAAATGATCAATCAATCAATAAATCAATAAATCGATTGATTGATCAATTACATGCTTGCTGTCCCCTGTGGTATGTACCTACCATTCAATAGCTCTATAAGATGTTGTATTATGCCAGACTTAGCCAGCATTGCAGCACAAGAATCATCACTGGTTACCGTGCCAACCAAGATGACAACTTCAAGGACTAGATCATCTTCAGCAGCACCTTGTAAAAACAAAAGCAAAATAAATGTTGAGTAAAACCATTCACAAAACAGCAATTGGTTTCTGAGAAAAGTCTGTATTCTTAGTGAGTTACAAACAATTGGAAATTGTTTTATTTATATTTTGAATCACAACTTTTGATGTCTTACTTACATGTGACCTTTTTACAACGGATAACTAAAGTACTTTCAGCTACACAACCTGTTCACTTGAAACGTTCACATCAGGTGTAAAATAACAATGTATTGACTGCTTTACTTATCAGCTCAGTTTAATTCTGCATGCATTTCACATTAAAAGAAAATGCAGCTGTTTAACACAGACATAATCATAAAAGATAAAAGTGGTTACCTGGTTGCAATCTCTCTTGTATCCATGGTACCAAACCATACTCTTTTAACAAGAGTTCATAATCTAAATCTGGTATTGTTAGATTACCCAGGATTCCTAGCGACTCAATAACAAATTCTTCATCGTCATAACTTTTGATGACGTTAGCTAAATCACTGATGTAATCCTAGGAAAAAATGAATAAGACGATAAAATGATATAGGACATGTATAACGTATATATAGACTAGAGGTGTCTCATACAATGTATAACGTATACTAAGTATATAGACTAGAGGTACTGTATAGAGGGATATTTTACGAGTGGCACAAGTTGAGTTTATAAACTTTTTACTCATGTGGAAATACTTATATAAAACCTTGGTTAAATTATTCTAGTATAATATTAAGATCAATGTCTGTATTCTTTAACATTACAATTGTCTTCTGGCATTGTTAGAACGGTTGATTGCATAGTAGGGATCTCCTAAACAATTTTTGATACATCACAGTAGGCAGCAAGCATGTAACTGATTGATCGCTGCCCCCTGTGGATACATATGATAAATTACGCCCTAGGATCATTTTATAAGTTATATCCTAAAACCAGATTTGAGTTTAGTCAATTACAAGTTATAGTTAAGTATACTTCTGATCTAGTATGTAGAATACTACGACTCCGAGTATCTTTTTAATATATGCAGCAAAAATACGCCCAAACAAACTATAAACTTAGCTTGTGCCTCTCTTTAAAGAGACATTTAAAAACTTAGTTTTAAGACAAACCATATTTTTTTCATCACACTAGGAACACTGACAAACATTTCTAACTTACAACAGAAGGGTTTTTGGTGAATTTATCTTGTATAGAGATAAATATATTTACATGACTTACAACAAAGAGATTTTTGGCAGGTCCATCGTGTTGAGATATATTCCTAATCATCTTCATAAGAAGTGGATCTTTGAATTTAAAAGCTCTTCTCATAAGTAGTTTTAGACCAGAGCCTTCACATATGATTTGAGCATTCCGTTTGGTACATGCCAGGTTGATTCCCAATGCTATCAATTCAGGATCTACTCTCTCATCCTGACATTCTAGGATCATCTTCATCACCTGTGATGAAAGGAAAAATGTTCAACATGTTAGACATCATCATTATTGTACTGTGATTTATGGTGAGGAGTTATGTATATGCTTTATATTGTCTACACACAAAGCATGCTTGCTTATTTTCATTACAGACATAGTCTGCAGTGTGTACATATTTTTCATAATTTTTGTTTCCAAATAAAAGGTTACTTATATTTTACCTTTCACTATCACTTGTTTAATGACTAGTAGTCACTGGCAAAATTTCCACCGTATTAACTGATGTAATACTATATTTTCATACTGTATGAATCCAAGCCTTCAATCAAAGGCATTCATTGCATGGGGTTCTACTATTATTACATAGTTATGTATATCTGAAACTGTAAATTTCCATAAAAATCATACTGTGTGAACACACACTTTTGTGTACATCGAATGATTGCATATCATTTGCATGCAAGTATGCAATAATGTTTTCAGGTATTGCACTGCAGTGTAAATACCACTAGTATGCATAAGCACAGGTGTACAAGTAACCTCTAGTACATATGTAATAATTAATGCTCTGGAAGTAAGTAAATTAACATACAACAAAATCTACTTACAATTGGTATACAGTCTGTGTAAGTAAACATGGACTTAGCCTTGTCATCCATACTAACATGGTATAACAAACATAACACAATTACTTTGTGATTTTCATTGCCTGAGGAAAAAAAAACAAAACAAAACATTTTAGACATGGTAATTTTCACAATAAAGCTGTATTCTTTGGGAATACAGAACTTTGAGAATTCATGGAATAAATAAGATATTAACATATTATTTCCCTATTCTTCTTTCTTTATTTTGTTACATCTAAGGGCTTCCTGGCCAACATACATTCAGCATCTAGACCCATCCACTCTCCAACAGAGAACAGAAATTTATGACGTAGAGGCTCTATTTTGATAAAAATGATCACTGATCATTTTAGTTTCAAAGAGGAACACCACTCCAGGAAATAGATATTTTCATAAACTATGTGTTCTGGAGATTAATTTCATGATTTTACATCACCTACAATTGTTTGCAATTTCTGAAAAACATCAAGTTGATCTTGTGCCTTTATAGGGTATCTTTGCTATAGGTGATACAATCATGGGAGCCAGCAGAAATAATATATATACATGATTGAGCAAGATCAACTTGATGTTTCTCTGAAATCGCAAGTAATTGTAGGTGATGTAAAATCATGAAATGACTCTCCAGAACCCATAGTTTATGAAAATGTCTCTATTTCCGGAAGTGGTGTTCCCCTTTCAAGTGTTCCACCATTAAAACAAATTACACAGAATTCCAGAAAACATGAAACTTTTGATTGGACTACCAGAACTGACGATGATATTATCGGAGAGTACTTTTTCAGCAAAATGTGTCTCATACAATGTGACCTTCCATCCTCCTTACCTATAAGTCCAACTAGTTTGGGTAAAAGTCCAAGTTTGACAACTTTACTCCTTAGCTCGGTATCAAATGATAAATTCAGTAACAACCTCAGTGCAATATTAAGAAGGTCCTGAAAAGAATTAAGAATATAAAATTATTAAATATCAAACAGAATCTTACAGTGTCTGCTCTGTGTTTTGTTACATTTGTATTTTGCTTTTGTTATCATTAACAAAATACAGAGCAGACACTGTGTAAGGGATGTTTGTGTATTATCTTTATTGTGTCTACAGAGCAGACACTGTGTAAGGGATGTTTGTGTGTTATTTTCTTATGTCAGATCTATCTGAAATGTTTCTCCTGGAGAAATAAATCGGTGATAATATACTTTTTGTATGGTTCATTTACTAGTGATGTCATATGTTAACTTACCTCATGGTCACATGGTATCAGTTTTGCTAGTTTCTCAATAATTTGACTTTGACTCTGTAAGAAAGGTGATATGTAGAATTACTGAAAAGTACACTAATTTACAGAGAGAGAGAGAGAGAGAGAGAGAGAGAGAGAGAGAGAGAGAGAGAGAGAGAGAGAGAGAGAGAGAGGGAGAGGGGGAGGGGGAGGGGGAGGGGGAGGGAGAGGGAGAGAGAGAGAGAGAGAGAGAGAGAGAGAGAGAGAGAGAGAGAGAGAGAGAGAGAGAGAGAGAGAGAGAGAGAGAGAGAGAGAGAGAGAGAGAGAGAGAGAGAGAGAAGGAGGGAGCAGGAAAGATGATATGAGGAATGAGGCAAGATAGGCCAATACAACAGTGAGATTGTGGAGAGGTGCTAGAGGATAGATAATGTAAGTGACAATGAGGAACA
This sequence comes from Glandiceps talaboti, assembly GCF_964340395.1. Taxonomy (NCBI): domain Eukaryota; kingdom Metazoa; phylum Hemichordata; class Enteropneusta; family Spengelidae; genus Glandiceps; species Glandiceps talaboti. Next base: position 3,763,705 of record NC_135571.1, read on the forward strand.
CTTTTTCCATAATTGATTGGTAAGAACTAGGTCTACATCAAGAACAAACTCCATGTATTTTAACAGCACCCTTTATCAGCAAATTTGGCTTTCCTCCAATAAAAAATGATGTGAGCTTCAAGATATGTGACATGTATACATATCTTTCTCTCTATGAGTACTAACTGATAAGCATGGCATGAAACCTGTCAAATCATACAGACTTAAAATCTTACCATTTCTGCTTTATTTTCAGCAAATATACTAAGTTTCTTGAGAAACGAGACAACTAAAATTAGTAATTCATAGTTGTCTCTGTCAAGTGTCTTCACTAACATTGGAATCACATTTTTATTCTTCATTTTCAGCTCTACCTTGGCATCCTCAGCCAGGTTTAGGAGTAAATAAAATGACACTGGAATATACAAAAGAGAAAATACCAGATTTAAAATGAATGCCTTCAGTACAGTAACAGCAAAGCCTTTATATTTTATTCCTATGCACAGTAATTGTTAGAATGCAAAAACCTGAGATATAGTTATCATGCATGATGAAGCCCTTAATTGCCAAATTAATTATAATTTATATAAAACCATTTGCATAACGAAGATATTGCATAACAAGTCTTCCTTGAAGACCCAGCTCCTCAAATACTTTGATTACTTCTCTGTGACTAAATGGTGACATGATTTAAGAGAAATTAGTGGCAACAAATAATTACTAAAAAGTGTCTGAGATATGCAGGAAATGGAATTTTGGAAACTGGATTTTGGAAACTACTGCCAAATACAACCAGCGATAACACCATATTTTCTGTTCAAATGTGTACAACTTATCTTGTGAGTCGTGTACTCATATCTGACTAAAAATGAAGTACATTGACTATTCATATCAAAATATCTACAAGTAAAAACACAACAAAAGATGAAAACCTTACAAAACTTTAATAAAGTCATGATATTTACCTCGAAGGAGTTGATCTTGTTTCTTTAGAAGACTTTGGTATTTTTTGTAACTTCTTTCAAAATCTTTTTTCAGTGATGGATCACCGGGTTTGGTTTCTAGTGAACATGTTAGTCAAGGAAATGAAATAACATTAAAAGAGAAAATTGTCTGAGTAAAATATTTCATCAATTATGAGTGACCTATGACTTTTGAATTTGGAAGCCATACTAACATTGTTCTATGAATTAAAAATCCAAAATAAATACCCAATCCTCATCCATATGGTGACTTTAATTATCCACAACTAATAAACCAATGTTCTAGTCACAGGCATCTCTCGAAAACTCCCAAATCAGTTATTATTTCTAGAAATCAACTTACGTCATTACATATTCCAATTCAACTTTTATTACAATATCATTACCTTACTCTGTACAGAACACCTTCACTACCAACACAAAGAATATACCAAAGAATATACCACAAACTAAACACATGTAACATAAAATACAAACACTGCACTGAACAAAGACAACAGGGTGATGTCATAACTAATGTGACTTCACCCACATATCATTAGTTTCTCTAAGAATTCATATGACTACACTTTCTTGAAATAAACTTACATCATTACGTATTCCAATTCAACTTAGTTGTATCACAGTATCACTGCACTGAACAAAGACAACAGGGTGACATTGTAACTAATGTGACGTCACCCACATATCATTAGTTTCTATAAGAATTCTTATGACTACAGTTTCTTGAAATAAACTTACGTCATTACGTATTCCAATTCAACTTAGTTGTATCACAGTATCACTGCACTGAACAAAGACAACAGGGTGACATCATAGGTTATAACTAATCTGATGTCACCCACATGTCATTAGTTTCTACAAGAATTCATATGACTACACTTTCTTGAAATAAACGTACGCCATTTAATACGTATTCCAATTCAACTTAGTTTTATCACAGTATCACTGCACTGAACAAAGACAACAGGATGACACATCATAACTAATGTGACGTCACCCACATATCATTAGTTTCTCTAAGAATTCATATGACTACACTTTCTTGAAATAAACTTACATCATTACGTATTCCAATTCAAATTAGTTTTATCACAGTATCACTGCACTGAACAAAGACAACAGGATGACATTGTAACTAATGTGACATCACCCACATATCAATAGTTTCTCTAAGAATTCATATGACTACACTTTCTTGAAATAAACTTACATCATTACGTATTCCAATCAACTTAGTTTTATCACAGTATCACTGCACTGAGCAAAGACAACAGGGTGACATTGTAACCAATGTGACATCACCCACATATCATTAGTTTCTCTAAGAATTCATATGACTACAGTTTCTTGAAATAAACTTACGTCATTACGTATTCCAATTCAACTTAGTTGTATCACAGTATCACTGCACTGAACAAAGACAACAGGGTGACATTGTAACCAATGTGACATCACCCACATATCATTAGTTTCTCTAAGAATTCATATGACTACAGTTTCTTGAAATAAACTTACGCCATTACGTATTCCAATCAACTTCGTTTTATCACAGTATCACTGCACTGAACAAAGACAACAGGGTGACATCATAACTAATGTGACGTCACCCACATATCATTAGTTTCTATAAAAATTCTTAGGACTACAGTTTCTTGAAATAAACTTACGCCATTACGTATTCCAATCAACTTAGTTTTATCACAATATCACTGCACTGAACAAAGACAACAGGGTGATATTGTAACTAATTTGATGTCACCCACATATCATTAGTTTCTATAAAAATTCTTAAAACTATATTTTAGAAAATAAAAGGATATCAGTTTTCCTTTTCTTCAGCAGTTCATCTTTCCAGAGGTCGTGTCGTTTGAGTTCATGTTCAACTATAGACATAACTAATGCACCAATCTTAAAATGAGCTATGACACCATGGAACTGAGAGAAACTGGAGAAACAGAAAAACACGTAAATAATATTGGTGGATAATTCCACACTCTTTTTCCAATCTTCACGTAAAACTCTAGCCAAGGCTCCAAGAACAGTTTCTGAAAACAAGAGAGAACAAATATCTTGTTAAAATAATGTTTGCACAAATCCCTTTCATTTTTGGAATTTTGTATACATCTTAGTTATTACACTGTTGGTGGCACACTGAGTCTAGAGGGTGCGCCCGCTAAGTCAATTTGACGTGCCACTGACACACACAATTTCAAGTGATGCACCAAAATTTGCTGTTCCCCTATCTCTTATGATGTGGTAAGTGTGCCCTCTACGCCAATTTGACACGTCACTGATGCACACAATTTCTAGTGTGGTGACTCACAAGAAATGCCTCAACAACATTTGGCTATCATTAGAGGGCATGGCTGTTTCCGTTTTGCATCTGTGGTATGCAGTCAGTCCAAATCACCTTCATGTCAATACAATCGTTAATACAATGCACAGCAAATCACGACATACCGGTACTAGCAATCCTAAACATCAAGTTTAGCTACATATATGTATAATACATTTGTACAGAGTATGATAAATCAATTCAGCTACCTAACACTGTAACAGTTTTCATGTATTTGTATTAAATGGGTCAAGAAATTGATGTACAGAAAGTTCATTTGTTTCCACATTATTCTTTCATTCATTCATCCATCCATTCATTCATTCATTCATTTATTCATTCACCCATTTATTTATTTACTGATCCACTCATTCATTCATTTATTCATTCACCCATTAATCTATCCATCCACTCATTCATTCATTCACCCACCAATCTATCCATCCATCCTTGACCTTTGATCTTACCATTTTGTAATAATTCTTCTAGGTTATCTGGATTTCTGGCAAGTTGTAACATAAGAGCTGTACCCCGTACTTTTTCTGGTATGTCTTCATAAAGTAGTTCAATATAATCATCAATGTCGTTGACATTGGCAACTTCATCCAGCTAGGAAAAAAATAGAAAGGTTGGTCAAATCCATGTCAACTAAACTAAATATGTAATGTGAAGTCAATCTACATAATTCTGAGTAGTCAAGACAGAATGTGATATTTTAAAGTGACACAGGCTGACTTGACAAGTATTGTGTATGTGAATGTATAGTGTATGTGAATGGAAGTGTGTAAGTGCCACTGCATTATATGTACGCATGTGTGTGTGTGTGTGTGTGTGTGTGTGTGTGTGTGTGTATGTGTTTTGTCTGTATGTCTCTGTCTCTGATTAACTGTTGTGCCTGTCACTGTTCATGTGTACATACATGTATGTATCATATTGAGTATGTGTGTCTGAACTTATTTGACATAAATGTTATGAAAGTGTGCAGTGTCCTACCTCTACCTTTGTCTCTGTCTGTCTGGTTGTCTGTCTGTCTATCTATCTGTCTGTGCTATTCTACAAGTCATGATACTAATCACAGTGTAACATATAACTTACCTCTGTACCTTCATAGGGTGGTGGATCATTTAATTTCCCTGTTAGCTGTCCTTTCTTTGTTCCTAGGCAACAAAATATAAGTAATACATTATACATATGTAATCAACAGCATAAATTCTACCTGTAATTCACATGTGATCTGATATACACACAGTGTGCCCACTACCTACCCCATCAATTCTACAAGTGACCTATCGATTTCAGAGAAGAAGATGAAAATAGAAAAAGTTGATGGACAAATGACGGAGAATCAACCTAACCCTATTGCTGACAGTGGAGCTAAAATTGAACGTTATCAGAACCTCACAATTTTTGTTCTGCCTAATACCATTTATTTTGGATGTTACATTTACCTTTGGTGGTTGATGCCTCTTTCCTATTTTGTAAGTAGTACAAAAGTTGTTCAACTTCTGGTAATTTTGAAGGATGAATTAATTTACATTTTTCGACAACTTCTCTAGCCAATGCAGCAACATCAGTTGCGGCATTTAGATTCCTCAGACGAATTCTGAAAAAAATTAGAACATGTCATGTCAATGAAAATTATGATATTCATGTAGTCCAGTCATTGAAGGTGATACCAATCAGTGTGTAGTCATTGACAGCGATACAATCACCAGTATGCTAGGGAGTATTGCACAAGTTATATCTCTGAGTTCCTATGGGGTGATATCAATATTTCAATGTTGGATAAAAACATAATTCTTTTAGTTTGGGGGTTGGGGTTGTGTGAACCGTTTTAGTTCTCATCCTACAAAAAGAATTTCACTTTTAATGGATCTCTTTTGTACCACTAAAGACAAGTAATTCTAACAAATGTCATCAAATTGAGATAAGGAAGAATTTTCGCTGTAGTAAATACATGGCAATAAAATACAGTATGGCTGTCACTACATACTGGCTTTGTATTTATAGCAAGTTGCATACTAATAGTAATACACACTGATTTGAAATTGATTGTACCAATGAAACAATTTTTTATCTTGTCCAATTACATAGAAGGTGGGGGAGGGGGGGGAGGGGGGGGGGGGCTGAGGCCTAACTAAAAAAAAAGCTTTTTATCCTAAAATTGAACTATAGAATGAGTGACTAAAGGAATGTGAGCAATAGCAAATCTTTAGGCCCCCCTAAGTCAATGATATAAATCCTCTTCATGCTAGGGAGTTACTTTGAATATAACAGTACATTCTGTACGAGTCCACTGTTCTTTACTTACATTTTCTGACATTCCTTTCTTTCTCCCAGCATAGGGTCACCAAGTTCCCCTAGGATGGTAGCTTCTAATTCATAGTTAACGACCAGCGCCCTCTCTGTCGGATGTACATCAATACTTCCTCCTTTCACTTTCCTGTCAATTCCAACAAAGATGAGAGTGAAGTCAGTGTATAATGTAACTTTTGTCTAAGTAGTCAAATACAAGCACTGTATCATGCACACAATCAAGTCAATCTGACATCACTGAAACTGTGTCATATATACAGGGTACGAAATTACCAGTAGTCCTAAATCCACAGACTACCAACTACATAATTTGCAGCTGGCAGCTCACTTATTATACCACTGATTATGTGAAGATTTAAAGAACGGCAGATCTACAGACATAAAAGTATTCCAATAACACATATATTTTCCAATAGAGGAACTCTGTTTTGAGTGCAGGAATATAGGACTATTGGTCACCATCCTTGGGCTAACAATTTCTGAAATTTATAGACCACGAGGACGAGCAAAGAAAACAGTTAATTTTGAACCATGTGATATATGTATGGGTACAAGGAGATGGGAACAACATTTTACATATCCTGACTCATTACAAATGAAAATAAAATATGATGAATATTTGACACTGAAGTCACACAGTTTCAGTAATTTTACATCACATTGACGAGACTTTTTTCGTGTTACAGATGTCAAAAAGTTAAATTTATTAAAATAATAGGAATTGACAGCATTCGATTTATTCATGTTGTAAACAGCTGTTTACATAGCCTATATAAACAGTTGTTTACAACATGAGTAAAGATGGAACATCTCAAGAAAACTCTTACACTAATGGTCTAACCCAAACATGATATATTACAATCCCTATTTGTGTGCATGGCTCCACAAAAGTAGGAGCAAGCAAGACGTTGTTTTTTTCATACTGAATTCATAGATTTTCCTTCAAGTTCTAGCCACCTCACACAGTATCCAATGTCTGTAGTTGGAGTGATCTCTGTTTATTCAACCATGGATATACATTTTTGTATTAGGGAGACTTGTAACATCCATGATTCAAGAAACGTAAAAGTAATCATATCTAGTAATTCATACTTTACTACCACATTCCCCTTCTCTTAGCTCTAGAAATATATGCTCCAAGGACTCTGGCACATCTCACTTCGAGTCCTGGACTGAGCACATATTTCAACAGAAATACGTGTGTGAATTGTGTATCGTTACTAGTGTAATTGTGTGTAAAACATGACCCATTATATTGGCTCTGGGGAGGAAACTCTGAATTAATTGAGAAATCTAACTGTAGAGTACAGTACATATTTTGTCGCTATGGTACCCATACTGCTTGACAGCTCTGTCATGGTGACTCACTGTTTAGGGATATCTGTCAAATGGTTCGCGAACCTTGATCGTTTGAAGATCAGCGGCTCAATCCATCAACCATTCTTTTTCAAAAAGAAGATTGCCTTAATTACTTATCCATTGGATCAACAGCTAACGTAAAAAAAAACACGACGGAAGTTGTATTACTAAAAAATGTTATATTACGCTGTTCAAATTGATAATATGATATGATAGGCTATCATCACCAAGTCATCATCAGATGAAAAGTCTAAAAAAATACGAACACCTGTTTCATGTAATAAAAGGTTAATATCCAAACTTACCGTTTCAAATATCTTGCGTCTTCGGCCTGCATATTGTTTCAGCAAATTCAGGATACCAAATATGACTAAAACACTGAAAAACACTTAAAACACAGTACTTCGAAGTAAAATTTCACCGGAGAGTCCTTGTCGCCGCCATTTTGTCAAAATATTTTGCATGGTGCATGATGGGATATTTTAAATGGTCTCGCGAGATATTGCGATGATATATGAGAAGGTGTTCGACGCTCGGGGTACGACGCTGTCGATTCTAATAAGAAAATACACGTCTGAATATTAATATTTATTACGTAATGAAACAAAAAAATTACTTTGCATAAAAAATATACACCTGTAAGCGTATAAAACGGTATTTGTCCCAATGGCGTTGATTGGAACTTCCGATTGGCACAATTTCGTACAACAAGACTCTCTTCTTCAAGTTGAACTAACTTTAACTCTCATTTTTCATTCAAAAAATGAAATTTGATTTATTGATAATTCCTCAAACCGTTATTGTAAAGAAATGCGTTCGAAAGACCACATACATCCATCCATGTTTGCGGCAGTAGCAGTAGTAGAATCTAAAAGTGAAAAGATTGCTCTAAACTGACCGCTGGCTTACAGTACAGTGTGCCATCAGAATTACCTTAGGTAAACTATGAGATCAAACAGTGGATATTAAAGGAAAACATCACTTGAAATAAAATATACGTGTACAATAAACGTTGAACAAATGACGGGAGACGACAATTAACATGTGTAACTTTATCGATAAAATATCGCAACTTTCCAGCTGCAGCTAGCTGGTGATGGTTATTGATAAACACGTACAGATACATTTTTGATAATTCATAATTATTGTAAAAAGTAATTTGCAAGAATAAATCCTTACAAATTATATTGACTTGTAATGGAAGAGATGTGTACTGCACACTCCGCTCCGTGCACGTGCACTAATGTGCGGAACGTAAGTAGACGAAGCTCTGATCGTATTCGTGACCATAGAAACGAAAGTGATCGATGTACACAATACAGAATTGTTGAGGGCGCTATTCAACACACGTTGCTTTTACAGCCAAGATGGCAGATGCTCGATATGCAATGACCAAAGACGGTTGGTATTCCGATGCGGAAAACTACTGGAAAGGTATCCCTGCAACCACTGATGGTATGCTTGGAGGCTTTTCACACATCTCTACAGTCGATATAGAAGGATCCTCCAAGTTTCTTAGAAAAACCCTTCTTGTAAGTACCACATGGCTTCGGACAGTTCACCTTCATTGTCAATATCAGCTTCCTGGAGCTGTCTGATCAACTGACAGTAACACTACGGCACATTGTAATCAACACGTTTACACGTTGAAGCACTTCATAACTTGTCTATAACTGTATAATATGCTATCAGCGCAGTTGAAACTCTGTATATCAGTACATGATTTTGAGATCTTCAAATTCAATCTTTACATTTCTGCAATTACTGAAATATGAAACTTGTGTTTAAAATATAGCTTTTGTCATAATGTATTCACTATAAATTTCATGAAAACAAATACCTTGTTGCTATGAGAAAACAGTAGAATTCGTCTCACCGCCATGATGAAAAGCAATTAATACTGAATTCGATATTAAAAGGTACATTTTAAATTGTTCTGTACCCGTTGAACCGTACAGTAAACCATTGGTAATATTAGTATTAAAAGAAAGCTTAAAGTTAACTTTTAAGTTATTGTAGATTTCTTTCAAAATTACCCAGCCCCCCCCCCCCCCCCCAATATCATTATGTAACATTGTTTGTCAGTAATACTCCAAAGTAAGTTATGTATGTTTGCCATAACATCATTGGTTAATATCAATGCTACAATGGCATGAAATGGATTTCAATAAAGCTCTTGGAGGTAATTTAAAATTTAACAGAGAAAGTCGTTCTAAAGAACAGACTTCCCAAAACATTGAGAGAAATTCAAAGTCAACAGATAGCCTGTAGTCTAAGAGTGGCTTTGATATCAACCAAATTACTTGAAACATTCCAAATCGAAGCAGTTGAAAGATTCGGAAAATTCTGACCCAATTCATGCATTATATCTAGTATGAAACACAGCGGTCTGGTTTTTCAAATTAAACTTCTCATTTGCATATATTAATGAATGTGTTATGTTCTAGCTGCTGATAGGATGCTGTCACTTTTAAAATAACGGAATAATGAGAGAAATTGCAGTGATTTTTATAATATTTGTTCCTTCTCCACACAGGAACATACTGGTAATTCAAGAGCTCATCGTGCCTTAGACTGTGGTGCTGGCATAGGAAGAGTTTCAAAAAATTTACTTCTCAGACATGTCGATACAGTCGACTTGGTCGAACTAAACCAAGATTTCCTCGACGAAGCCAAGAGAAGCTACTTGGGGGAAGACGTTCAAAAAGTTGAGAAATACATCTGTTCAGGACTCCAAAACTTCAAACCAGAACCGAAACGCTATGATGTGATTTGGTGTCAGTGGGTATTGGGACATCTAACTGATGATCACTTTGTTGATTTTTTTAAGCGATGTAAAGACGGTCTAAGTGACAAAGGGTTTTTTGGCGTGAAGGAGAACATCACAAAAAAAGGACTTGAGTTGGATGAAGACGATAGTAGTGTGACAAGATCTTCTAAACTTTTACGAAGACTTTTTGATAGAGCTGGACTTACTATCTTAAAAGAAGAAATACAAACAGATTTTCCTATTGGGCTTTATACAGTCAAGATGTTTGCACTGAAATAATGTTTTTGGTTACCTTGGTTACCTAAAACTTTTCTTTAGTCACTTCTGTAAGATTCGGCGTGTCCGTGCAACGCTATCAGTGAAGTGACAGCAAACAGCATGACACACAGCATGCCATAGTATACAGACTACTTCTTCAAAGTCCATTATACCATGTACATGTGGTACGTTCAACAAAAAATATGGAATATATATTTCAGTCATTCTACATTATAATAATGGACATCTATGTCACAACAGCGTGTGTCTACATCACTGGTTCTGTTGTGTTCGAAATACCAGTCAAAATGTTCAAAATTACGATTACGTTCCCTGATTTTTCTTTGATATTACTAGCGATGGTATAATTATGTTATTCTCCAATATTTTTCTTCATTCAGCCAGAAAATACTTGTGACCTAAGGGGGCCTTGTCACTACTTGTCCAGCTAAGCATAGTGACAAAGCCCCCTTAGGTCATGAGTATTTTCCTTGGTTGAATGAAGAAAAGTATTGGGGAATAATATCTAGTTACCATGATTATAGAGTCACCTATATAGTTTCACTTTACCATCAGGGTGCTACCCAGACAATATTATTGGCTATACAAGGCAAGTTGAACACATTGAAAACACAAACATAGAATTTATACCCTGGTTGTTCTACTACTGTACCATGCATCTATGTCATCGGTTTTACAATGCTCAAACTTTGAGTCAAAACATTCAAAATCATCATTACTGATTTACTCTTCTCCATTTTTCATAAATTATGCCTTAAAGGGACACAAGCTGAGTTAATATGTTTTTGGGGATGTACTTTTTTCTGCATTTTAAAAGTACTCAAAATAGTCCGCTTACTGATGTATACTTAACCATTACTTGCAAATTGCAATTGAATGAACTCAAACCTGGTATTAGAAGATAACGTATAAACGATCCAATTATGTAATTATTGATACATACCAGGAACTCCCTTCTATGGAATAAACAGTTCTAACAGTGCCAGAACACAAAATGTCATAGAAGATATGCATTAACATTAAATATACTAATAATGGAATAATTTAAATGAATTTTTATGTAAGTATTTTCACTTGAGTAAAAAGCTTATAAACTCAGCTTGTATCCCTTTTAATAGGTACACCATATTATTCCTCAAAATATTCTCAACCTAAGGGTTTTGTCACTACTTATCTTTCAACTTGTAGTGACAAGGCCCCTTAGGTCACTCATATTTTTCTTGAATAAAAATATTTGGGAATTATATTCTCAACCTAAGGGTTTTGTCACTACTTATCTTTCAACTTGTAGTGACAATGCCCCTTAAGTCACTCATATTTTCCTTGGCTGAATTAATACAAATATTTTGGAATTATATCAAAGTACAATCTGATTAAAATCTGATGTGGTGAAAGTGGCTAAATGCTTTATTAACCTCTATTTCCATCGTTTGTGTCTTTTGTTCTTGTTCACCGTCGATATACTGTCTAGTCAAGCCTATGAGTTTTAACTCCAATGAATATTAATGTGCGATGACAATGTCAATTTGTGATGGATTACTACTGACATGCGCCGTTTGCACTTCGCTCACCATGGGGGTTGAACCAAAATTAACGCCTTGAGTCACAGGCCTGACTAGACGGTATAAGTGTAAAGTTAATGTAGTACGGAATACAGTCCATCAGGAACTAGACTACCTTTAAATATACAGCAAACACATAAACATGTGAACTTAGCTTGTGCCCCCATTTAATGTACAATGTAGTCTGCAGTTGGCAGAAATAGTTAGTCATAGGAAACAATGTTATCTGTGTTAGAACCATTAACAACAGTACTAAAAATAAAAATTTAAAGTTGTATATTTTCTACTAATTTTGAAACCAGTGTAAAAAATAAAACCATTTTCTAACAGAATCATAGTTATTTTAGTACTTTTTCTAGATTATATTTATGTGAAGCATATAAGTTGTTAAAACTACCGTCATATTACATGTCACACACCCCGCCCCTCCCCTCTGTAAGTATGCAGTAATTGTTAAGACTAGTCACTTCCAGGTGACAATGTATGGTTGCCTCTATTACCTTTGTGGATGAATAACTTGTTTACTATTGTGTATATAGAAACATGCCAGTGCATGTTTGTTTGTTTGTTTTTAAATGTCTTTTGAACCGCTACTTTTTGTTTGTTTTCTTAGTTCACAAAATTTGTGTGTTTGGGTTGCTTTTTGAAACAATATTCGGCCACAAAAGCTCTTAGAATATGAATTTTTTTCATAAACTTTTCGAACAGATTATAATGTTTGAATAATATGTCTTTAAAAATCAGTTTACCATTGAATGAATGCAGTGAATGTCACATGTCAAGTTGGGTGAACTGGGCACACCTGTGGTGTCCTAATTGGAGAAAAGAACCGTACGACCAAACAAACCCTTGATAGACTATTCCGGGGGACCAAAGCGTATTCTTGTTGCGGGTGAAAATTGAAGTCATTTTTCCTAGGAAATACAAATAAGTGCTTTCGATATAAAAAGAAATAGCCAGAATTTTAGTATCACTTGTAGTCAAAGAAATACACCTATGCTACTTTTCAATAAAGGTATAGCTTGTCGTTAAACAGATATCCAAATTAACTGATGTTGTGACACCCCCGGAAAAGGGCATTCCTCTTCCTTGTTACACACTGGGTTCAAAGCCGTAAATTTGAGGGAATCCCAAGGAACCACCAATCAGGAGACTGCACTTGTTGTATTGGGTACCACATTCACTTGGCTGTAGTTTGTGGATATTTACTGTGGTGATCATGGCTTTCTCTGATCTACCAAGAGCAAAACGTTTCATACCAAAATCACGAGCTGACCGATTCGCGTTCTGCTTCACAGTGGTGATATTGTTCGTTGTCGGAATCTTCGAAGCGACTGTAATTCTACCCGATATTTATCCCGAGTATGGCATTATGTTCTGGGTATACATTGCCATCGGATTGGCCCTCTACATAAACTGCATGGGCAATATTTTAATGGTAATGTATGTCGACGCGACCTCTGGTAGCAACGTCTTGCCGTCCATTCTGAAACCTGGTTGGCGATATTGTGCTGTTTGCCTACAGAACTCACCGCCTCGATCTTTTCATTGCTTCTCATGTGAAAATTGTATTTTAAAACGAGACCACCATTGTGCATTTACAGGAAAATGCATCGGCCATTACAATCAACGGTTTTATATGATGGCGTTGCTATACCTATTTCTGGGAGCTTTGTTTGCGAACTTTCTAAATTTCGACCATGCATGGGCAATACTTGGAGGACTCACATGGCAGTCATTTTTTACCATGATATTACCATTACTTGCCTACATCATCGGACTAACACATGGATACACATTCATAATGGCTTTCCTTTGCGGTACTTGTTTTTTCGCCGGTATATTCATTTCAGTTCTTCTATATTGGCATGCGCAGGTCGTCTTGAACGGACAGACAACACATGAGAAGGCAACCAAAGACAGACAATATGATCTTGGATGGAAAGAAAATTTGAGAGGTGTGCTCGGTGAAAAATGGCATCTTGTCTGGCTGTTTCCACTTATATCATCACCCTTACCTGGAAATGGACTTGAATTTACGTCGAGACTTGGATCAGAGAATGTTAAAGATTTGTAAATTGTTAATCACATATTACCTAAGTAGGCTGCAGCCATGAGTTGATGACTCAGAGTAGTAACAAGAACCCCTAAGTTGCTGATCTTGAAAATTATTAGGATTTAATGTCTATTTAAATATTTATGCAGAGCTAATTATTCAGAAATTGTAATTGCAAATTGAAGTGGCCATATGGATGAGAGATATATTATTTTGGATTTTTTTATTTATAAAACTATTTTATCATAATCATGTGTCCTACATTGTACTTGTTTGTAACTCAATATATTGGAAAAGATTAATAAATGTGTAAAATATCTTATTGTACATACAAAAATAAACTTTTTTTAGCTTTATGTACTATATTCAGTTGCAAACAGACTGCCAATTGTTGTTTCAATGTTGATAAAATTGTTTTATAAATTAAAAATCGTAAATAAATACCCAATCCTAATCGATATGACCACTTCAATAGATTTTGACAGAATTTTCTTGTATGCAAATTACAGGTGTGAGATAGCGTAGTAATAGCATACACTGTGTAGAAAAGGTCAGTTGTAAACTTAGTCCTTCTTGCAGACAAAGTTAGTCAGGACTCTGTTCTTACATTATCCCCCTTTTAATATTTTTATTGTGAACTGTGAGGTAATGCCTGTACACACAAGAATATTTGCAATACATGATCAGTACAAGTATGAAACTTTCAAAGTTTATGGTACATGTAACTTACAAATTAAACACCCACTGTGGAAGGTTAGAGTGCATACTGATGAATATTGTATTCACTCCAAGGGTGAACAAATCCACTGGTCCTAGGTCCGGGACTAGTAATTTTTTTGGGGCGGACCACACAAATTTTACCTTGTCTGGTCCATTGGACCAGTACCTTACTGTTAATAACTATGTTAAAAAGTCGTCTGAATATACAGATTCATTGGTAAGATTTAATGTTTCACATTAGCGGGACCTTGGACCACTAATTCTTTCAGCAGGACCACTGGATTTTTTAAGGCACTGGTCCAGGGACCACCAGTTCACAAAATGATTTGTTCACCCCTGCACTCTCATAAGTCATGTTTTATCAAATATAGTCTTGTCCTTATACAGTGCTGTGAGGCCTGGAAAAGAAGTTTATGATAATATATTGTGTCTGGTCATTTCAAATCTCAGATCTGCTTTTCAAAATTTTAACAGTACTGAATTTTTTTTATTGTTATACATGTTGCAAAGCAGGCAAAGTAGATGATCAAGGCATGGCTATAATATATGCAAAAATTGAAATTCATCATTGCCATTTTAGGGCATAGCTATAATTTATGCTAAAATTGAAATTCATCATTGCCATTTTAGGGCATGGTTGTAATTTATGCTAAAATTGAAATTCATCATCGCCATTTTAGGGCATGGTTATAATTTATGCTAAAATTGAAAATTCATCATTGCCTAAAATGTTAGGGTGTGGCATTTTTTCATTGGCTGTGATAAATTGGTATGAATATTGACTTAATATTTCGAATATGACACAAATAAATCATGAAAACTTCTAAAAACTGACTGAATTAGTCCTGGAAGCTTAGCATGTCTGTTTTGACCCAGAGTCGCAGATTCAGCCTGTACACATGGTTAGTAAACTCAGAAATTTCAGCTGAGTGACGTATATGAACCCAGTTCTTGATCAAAACTTGTGCTGTCTTGTACAATATCTGATTGTGCAGTGTTTTATTTAAGGGCGGTAAGTAGGTAAAATCTACCGGGGTTCCCACATCATTTTACCGGGGTTCCCCACCTAAACTATGATACATTGCATGGGAAGCACTACCAGTTTTACCTCTTTCCCCATTTCTGTTACCGGGGTTCCCAAACCTTAGCAAAAACACTGTTGTATATGCTCACCTTGCAGTTTATTGAGATATGACATTAGGTATATTATACAAAAGTACTGTGGCTATTATTGGCATGTTCTAACATGTATACATTGAGGTGACAGTCTGTTGTGTCAAACAGTCTTGGCATTGTACACACCCTGTAAACACTCATTTCAATAGATTGCACAGTGTTTTTACTTCAAACTAGGGAGTCAGGATTAGCTATGGGTAGACCCCCTAATATCAGCCACTTTGTACAATTGTGCAAGAGCTAGCCAGAAACTAGTCTGTAAAGTATGTGTACGCCATGACGAGTCACCCTCACCCTCATTTCAGTCAACCCCTCTCAGAGAGGAGAGAGGAGGCTGGTGAGGGCGGAATGACACGATGACTCTTAGAGTCTAGCCAGAAACTGATGCACATTACAAGGAATTGATATCAAGGGCATTGGTATGGGACATCATACATCATTTTGCGTCATTAATGGCTGATTTAATTTGTAATAATCATGAAATAATTCCAGGCAATACTGTAGAACAGGACAGCATAGTTCCAACCACGTGCAAGGAATATTTTGTTTTGCATATAATTTTTTTTTTCCTCAATATTTTCTTTGTGGATGTAGTAAAGAGATCAAATCCGTAGAATCGTCCCAATATGCATGTATCAAAATTAAGCAAGAATGAAACATATCTTTCAGTATTTAATACAATTTGTAATTTAATTTAGTCTGAAATCTTTCAAAACAGCGCTGAAATCTTTTGTACTTTTATACCCCTTCATTTGAACCCTTGTCTGTATATTTGTACCGTGATTGGAAATTAAAGTGAATTATCAGTCTTAGAATATTTTTGTCATATAAACTCAGTCTGTTATTAGTGCACTGTTTATCCTGTATTTCAGAATGATTGATGTGAAAGACCACACATAATGGCTGTTATACAACACGTATCTGTGTCACAACAAAGCATGTCTACATCACTGGTTCTGCTGTGTTCAAAATATGAATCATAACATTAAATTGCCAACACTTTTTCTTGAATTTTCTTTGATGTTATTGATGCTGGTATAATTATGTTCTCCAATATTTTTCTTCATTCAGCCGGAATATACTCATGACCTAAGGGTTGCCTCTTCTCGTCTAGCGACTTGTAGTGACAATGGCCCCTTTGGTCATTCATATTTTATTGGCTGAACGAAGAAAAATATTGTAACATCTAATTATAGTAAAGGCAGATAATTATTTCTGAAGATTTTTCTTCGTTCAACCAAGGAAAATACAAGTGACCTAAGGGGTCTTTGTCACCACGAGTTGGTAGACGAGTAGTGACAACTCATATGTCACAAGTATTTCCCAGCTGAATGAACAAAAATATTGGATAATTATACCAACACAAGTATCATCAAAGAAAAATTGGGGAAACTAATGGTAATTTTGAACGTTTTGACTGATTTTTGAACACAGCAGAACAAGTAACATAAACATGCATTGTTGTGACAAAGAACAATGAGGGTCCCGGTATAAATCCCATATTTTTGTTTGCACACATTCAACTTGGCTTGTGTGAGGTATACTTACTAGCATCACAACAATGAGAAAGTTCAAACTAAAAGCAAACTTTTCTCTTTATCATACAAACAAAACACACTTGTACAATTTTGCACTAGTAATACTTTTTATTACTGAAAATACATACAACTGTTACAATGCACTGACAACAGTAAAATGAAATAAAATGAAACTGCGAAAAAAGGAGTGGTACACATGACAGTTAGCTCATATACAATACAATACTATAATGAATGATGGAGCATGAAACATTTAGTCCGGATGCCAACATGGTTCGAATCATCTCTAACCCTTAAAGAGAGAACTTCAGATTCGATGAAGGATAGTACTAAACCATAAAATGATAGGCTCTCCAATGTCTGTTTTTTTCAAAGTTGTGAAAATAAACCAATAATTTTTGGTACTCCTGGTATATCCTAAGCTAAACACTGAGTGATAATAACAGTGTACACATGACAAATATTTCAGACGAGACTGAAATATGAAGGAGAGGTTTTGATTTATTTCCATGGAAATTAAACTGATTCAGAAGCAAACTGAATATTCTTAGTACTTCTCCATTGCCTTGTATAGTAATAGCATGTAACCATTTTTTAATATCTTCCACTTATTCCAAAAATCAACTCCTATTCAGTTATTCCTGATAATTCATTGGTTAATGTTCTGTGATCAAGATAAAACTTTACAGAGTTTCAATCCTTTGTAAACAGCAGATATGATCCAAACACTTAGTACAGGGACGTACTACCATGGAAAGCAAGCTATCGTCAAACTGAGACAGATACAAACTAAAATAAGTATTGTTGTTGTTGCCTGTCATAGATTACACAAGTGGGTGATGATAGTAATGTTGTGGTTATGTGGATATAATCACTCTGTAATCAAGATAGTGTAAACACTGTGATGTTAAATATGCAGCCACTTCAGTAAAACTCTCTATTAGAGACACTGCCCTCCTGTGAGAGTAATTGTTGGTACCTGCAATAGAATTCTACCACCTAGGTTTGCCATAAAAATAACAACTATTGGATTTCTTGGTCGACATCACAACTTCCGCTCCACGCACTACACATGCATGACTATAGACGTATGTGAGAATAAGTCGACTGTCTTGTTCTATTTTGACCTTCCCAGCACGAGTTAAAATGCTATTACAGGTACTAAGAATAAGTCAACCTTCTTCTACTTTGACCCCCTAGCATGAGGCAAAATGCTACTGCAGGTACTGAGAAAACATCGACTGTCTTGTTCTATTTTGACCTCCTAGCACGAGTTAAAATGATATGGCAGGTACCGAGAATTACATCGTCCGGTTATATCAGCATGTTTCAATAATACTTTTAGTTTGTATCTGGGTTAGCTCGCTGATAATGCTGTCATTGTAATTTTTTAGAAATAAAAAACTGTGCAGTACAACCTTTTAGAAAAGTTACAACAGTTTGCAGCAAATGTTTTAATGCTCATCTATAGAAAGTTTACAATTCTATAAAATACTGCTTACGAAAAAAGCTGAAATTGTATAGAAAATGCTGAAATTATTATATGCTAATATATCGGGATGTGCAACTAATGCAAATATGGAACCATTAATGCTGACAAAATGATTCAAAATATTCAACCTAAACTGTCCCACTTTTTCCTCTTTACACTTGTCTCCTTTGTGATGCAGTCATTGGTCAACCATAACCTTTGACCTATGACATCACATCATTAACATGCAATATTTGACCTATGACCTAAAGTCAGTTACATGCATTCATTAGCTTGGTCACATACAAATAACAACTTCAATTCTGCCTTTGAATGACAGTGTGTACACTTGAACTTGAAGGTCAATTTCAGATAAGTAGTAACTGATAGTGAAAAAGGCTTGAAATCTTTGGTTGAAAGCTTTCAAATAATGCTTTCATGGTTCTTGTTGTGTGAAAAGTTGATTACGATTGATATTGAGTTGAAAAACAGTTGTCTGACAATCTGTATATAAAGTTGGCCTTAAACAGAAGTTTACTGCTATCAAGTCCTTATGACTCCACCGATAAGATAGTACTAATACAAGAACATAGGATGCAAACATTGGGTTTCATCAAAGAAAATAAGAACCCCTTACTACAACATATAACGTAGAAAAAACTTTACTCTATTTTACTCTATGTTCCTCAAATGATAAAATAGACCCACTACTTTCTGACACTACAGAATGTATTTGCCTAAAAATAACACTGCTTGCGCTACATGTTACATCACAAACAACATATCAGAGACAGACTGAGACTTTAACAGGGTTTTTTTTATTCAGACCAAGATAATAACGACTTTATATTGGGTAACATCTCAAAATAGAAAAGTTTTTAAAAGTTTACAACCAGACTTTGTTTATTAGTTTATCGTTTCTTTCCTCTACCCCTTCCTCGGCCTCTAGCACTTCTACCTCGTCTAGCTCTCTGTGGAGTAGTAATAGTACTTCCACCTACAGCTGGAGTTTCTACCTCCGTAGTTTCCTCTTCATCTTTTGGTGCTTCCTCAGTCTCCATCTTTTCGCTGACATCTTTGTCCTCAGTGTTATCTTTCTCATCCTCCTTAGACTCCTCCTTCACTACATCTTCCTCTACTTTCTTATCTCCTGCCTTTACTTCAATTGTCTCGTCTTTAACCGTAGCCTCCTCAACCTCCATGGCTTCATCTTTGCATTCTTCTTTCACAGTCGTCTTTGCCATCCCTTCAGCCTCTGGTTCACTCGTAGCCTTATCACCCAGTACCTCTATCTTAGGTTCTCCAGTATCTTTATTACCCAGTACCTCTATCTTAGGTTCTCCAGTATCTTTATTACCCAGTGCATCATCGATGTCATCCAATAGTGTCTGAACATCTGGGTCTTCAATTACAATGTCGTCATTTTTGACCTCTGACTCTTCCTTTTTTGGTGAACTCTCAACTTTGACCTCAGATTGCTGATTGTCTTCCTTTGATTCTTCTTTCACCTCCAGTGTTTTCTTTACATCAGTTTCATCTGGTTTTGTCTCACACACTGGAGTTTCTTTGACCTCATCTTTTGCATCTGAACTTTCAACTTTTGCATCTGAACTTTCAACTTCGACATCTAACCTTTCAACTCCTTTTGTATCATCATCTTTGCTTTGCTTGCTGTCATCTTCCTTGGGTTTATTATCTGCAGCATCAGACTTCAATGTCTCTGGTTTTTCTTCTTTCATTTTCCCTGTTTCCTCTTTCTGTATTTCGGATTTACCAGATTCATCCACAGAGTTGTCCTGCAAAGTATTTGTAATTTAGAATTAGGAAAATGGAAGAACACACCTGATAGGCAAGGTCATGTGATCATCATGTGACCATCGTGTGACTAATATGTCACTTATGACAGAATAATGCTAATTCAAGAAAAATATAGCCATGCAGCAGGTATAATCTGTACACCATCTACAAATATACATGAAATTCAATTTCCAACAAACTAGACATTTTTATCATATTTACCTTTTTGAGGGAACTTTTTGATTTTGTCTCTGCTTCCATTGTTGTTGGTGTTGATGCTGCTGCTGCTGCTGCTGTTGTTGTTGTTGTTATTGTTGTTGTTGTTGTACTGTCCTTTTCAACAGCTTTTGGTGATTTCATTTCAACATCTGAAGCACTGTCAAACTCTATTGTCTTGCTCAGTGCTTCTTTCTGCTTGTTCATGTATTTCTAAAATAAAATGAAATCATAAATCCATTTATTAACCCAACATATGAAGTAGATGTAAATTATGGACTAATCAAAGATATTGAAAAGTTGTACACACTGATGTACATGTGTATTATACACACACAAGACTAGAAAACACCAGTTTCTGTACATTTTTACCACATACAGCTAAATGTACATGCTGGTGTATCATAAACCCACAAGACACATGCCAAGTCCTTGTTTGTAAGTCAATAAATTGCAAAATATTAATAAACGTAAAAAATGTTTATGATTGTACCTACAATAACAAACTTTTTACACATATTTTAGCTTTTTGCAATGTCTTGAGTTACAAACACAGACTTGGTCTATGTTGTTTCACATTGATTTCTCAAGAAGAAAACCATGATAAAATTGTTTTGTAAATTAAAAATCAAAAATAAATACCCAATCCTCATCCATATGGTAACTTTAATAATTGTTCAATAAAATATAAAATATGTAATTTGCAATAGTAATATTTTACCTTGACTGCAAATATAAGGGCATTAATATCTAAATATGTAATAATTTTTTTGATAAAATGATATGAACAAATTTCAATTCAATAAAAATTATTTATAAAGGTACATCTGAAGGGATATGATATAATTATGCATTTTAATAATTTTTCATAAAACAGAAAATTACTGATACTTTACCTTGACTGCTTGATAGTGTCCTTTAGATTTACAATGACTACTTTTGGCATTAGTTTCATTGTTGTAGAACTTATGGCAGAGTTTACAGAAGAAGCCAGCCACTGGTACCACGTGTTCCTGGCCTGATTAACATAAAACAAATCAAAACCAAACTAAATTCAGTGCACAGAAATGATTAAAATGATAAAATGATAGCTGTCAAGAAAAGTATAGCTGACTTTTATGAAGAAAACAGCTTTTTTTTAGACATTTCTGTAAAAATAAAAGTTACATTACAAGAAGAATTTTCGCCGACATCTCATCGGCATTTTTTAAAAATAATAATCTTTATTTATACTGGATAGTTCTTTAAGTATATAAACACTTGTCTCCCAAGAAGTCCAGTGTGGGTTCAGTGTTAATGCAAGAGGAAACCGAAGTACTCTGGGAAAACCTGCATTGTTCGATAGAGTCAAACTGAACGACACTCTTCTTACTTACAGCATGGTAAATTTAATGAAACCCTGAATGGGTTCAAACCCCGACCGCAGTGGTAAGAGGCAATTGGTTTTACCACTCAGCCACCGACAACACCATGGTGTACTATGATGTTGATGAGATATTATCGAAAGTTTGAGATTCACTTCTAGAAACTGTTTTTTCACATTGAGTAAAAGTGAAATTTTGTGTGTATGTCAGTAAAACTGTCTCAGCACCATCTAAAAACACAGACAATTTTCAACAGAAATAAAGCCTTCGGGAAAACTATTCAATTTCTTGGTCAACACCACAACTTCTGCTCCAAGAGCTACACATGCATGGCTATAAACTAAGAGTTCAGTTGACATTGATCAGAATTTAGGTGGAAGTTATGTACAGGCCTTAATAATCAACTTCAGTTACACTTGTTATCAACTGTTTGTATTGTTATTGTAATTTTATAACAATACAGGCAGTCAACAATGTGTTAAACTGAAGTTCGCCACCAATGCCCATACGTCACTTCCACTAAGTTCTGATGGATGCCAACTCCGTCAAAAACACTTGTCGGCTTTTCATGTAAACACATGAAAACGTATTAAAATAACAACATTACCATTTTTATTTGAAAATGTCATAGTGTAAACGCAGCCTAAAGCATGATACACTAATTGTACAGGATTTTGTTTTTAATTTTCATACATGGTAGTCAGATTTACCCGTGTAACTTTTTCGGCCGCAATTTTCTGTTGACTTCCATTGGTCTAACAAACTACCACCTTGTAAATTTGGTAGTCTCAATACGGTGCCCAGTAGTCTCTGCACCCCCTAATTCATTTGTTACCTTACATTAATAATTACAATCAGCAATGCAATGAAATCGTAGCTTCAAATTAATGTGATGAACAGAATGGTAATTTAAATTAACAGCCAGTAATTATTAAGAAAACTAAAGTTGTGTCATTTTCATGACTTCATGTATGAATATGCATGTGTCCATTTATGATAGCTAATATATTTTAAGTATGCAAATTACCTCATTAATATGCAAACCAGACCAAGTTCTAGTTTATGATAATAAATCTATTCCCGCCTACAACTTACCTCATTAGTATGTAACCAAGCCAGCTTTTAGTTTTTAGCTTAAATATATTTGTGTATACAAACTGCCTCATTAATATGCAAACCAGGTATGTATTACTCATGTAGCAAATTACTTATGCAAAGTCCAGTTTTAGTTTATGATAGTAAATATATTTGTACAAACAAACTGCCTCATTAATATGCAAACCAAGTCAGGTTTAATATCAAAATGTCAATCTATTATGTAAATTATATCGCAAAATGTATTACAAAACAACCAAATCAGGTTTTAGCATACCTATAGTACATCCACTAATTTATGCAAATTACCTCATTAATATGCAATATGAGTACAATATGTATGATCTACCTTGATCTACACATTTAGCTATACAATGCCGTTCACTTGGAAATGAAAAACTTATAACTCCGCACAACAAATCTATTCAAGAAGTTTGTCTTTTCAGGTATATACATGTAACAAATTACTTATCCAATTCTGCACCATTGATTAGATAATACTGATGTGTAAGCATGGAATTATATGATTTACAGAATTTACAGTATCTGAGGATAATTATACAGAACTATGCGACATGCTGGATGCATGGGACTTATGATACATAGTCACAGTACAGTCTTCTTTGCAACAAATTGAACAAGGCCCAGTTTGAGTTAGGATTCACTGAAATCTAGGTGTGAAAAAGTTGCCAGGCAGACATATATAAATAGAAAAGGTTGGTCCAGAACAAAAGAATAATTCTATGTAATCGTTATGGCTACACTGATAAGATAACACTAATGCAAGAACCTGGGACTGAAACCCTGGCCTTTAAGTCTCCACTGATAAGATAACACTAATGCAAGAATCTGGCATTGAATCTGGTCTTTAATGTATTAGCTTTTCAGGATGCCATCCACATCATAATTTGCTCTGTGTTTGTTAAAGGAAATTCCTTGAATTGTGTACATTGTATAATTTGTAATCTTACATGAATCTTACAACTGGAAAGGCTTGATGAAGTCTTACTGGCAAAAGGTCTGCAAATAATCTTGAGAGTTGATGGCATGCCAAAATGAGTCATTTATGAAGAAAAACTGAAGACATTTGTATTTTCTGTAGTCAATCAACACCTGGCCTGACTGGTAAGGTTCACAGTTATATCATACATACATACATAGGAACAAAATACACATTTTTGATATATGCAACCACTGTATACACACATTTAATGTGCTATCACATAGTGAGAGCTTCGTAATAATAATGATGTTGGTTTTTATATAGCACTTTCCCACACTGCTCAAAGCACTTTATAATTATTATCCCTGGCACGGATCTATAATGGCACAACAGTCCTTTATACTTCCTCAACTCCCTGGGCAGCATACAATCCACTGCAGCCTCTATAAGCACATAGGATTAAGGCATTCACCTCTATCCTACCAGGTCCTCAATTTTACAGCCAATCATGGTTCAAATCTTGCCCAGGACTTTAGCCATTCAGAAACAAATGGCAGCTACAGGGCTAGAACCCACAGCCTGCAGATTCCAAGCTAGCCACTCTAACTATTCAACATGTATAAAATATAACGTGTGTTTTGCCAAAATGGGATTAAGTAAAATAAATGCTGTTTACAACATTTTGTCAGTAAAGAAATGTCTAAATGTGAACCTTACAAGATATTCCATTCCTTGTAACTAGAGTTAAGATTAGCTCTTCTAGGGAGCAGTCCAAAACTACCAAGATTTCATACTCTCCGAGAATAACAATAGGGTTATAAAAAAAACGTATGTATTGCTGCACAGGGAAATGTGTAAAGGTGGCTAAATCTCCTGTTACCATGGTTACCATAGCATATAAAAACAAAGTTTTATAGCTAGACTGTATCTCATGTTACCAGGGTTATTGAACGGTCACCATGAAAAAACACTGCTTTATATCTCTCCTGTATCTTCTGCTATACTGTACAAGAGGGATGTGTTATCATAAATTGTGATGAAATACTGTTAATTATGTAGCGATAATTATCTGCACTGGGATAATACAGGTCTGTAACACTTACCACAATACAAATTGAATGGAATACTCTGTTAAATCGTGTCTACAGATAAATTGGTCACCCAAATACAGGAACATTTCCAATAAAGACATGAACCCATGGTACATTAGTTGGAGATGTTTTAGTCATTCAGGAGGAGATAAATGAACCATGGTATGTTGTATGAATGAAAACATTTCCCAGGACATAAACTGTTGCCTTGTTGTAACAACACTTGCAAGTAAATTAGTGTCCAGTACTCTACAAGTTATGTTACTGAGGAGGACATTTTGTTGGACAGGAGGGATGACATAAGGGAAGCAATGTACACATCATTACGTTGTTTTAGGTAGTGATGTTCTATCACTGCCCAGAGTAATAGGAACATAAATGTGTAGGACAATTAGAAGATTTCCGGCAGAGATTATGTAAGGGATGCCAAACAGTCATGTTGTGTTTCAAAAGTTCCATGTGTGGAACTGAGGTGTGAATCCATTGTGGGGTTGTGTAGTTATGTAGTGCAAGTTTCAAGACAACTTACCAACAGCAATATCGGGGTTATAGGGACCAAGATCAAGGTCAAGGTGGACATCCTTACTGGCTGCAGCTTTGACTGATGGTGTTGCTGCTTTGGGTGCAGCAGTAAGAGGGACAGTGATGGAGGGTTTCATTGGTGCTGTAGTACGACCACCTTTAGGGTCAGAATCAGACACTGGTTCATCCTGTGTTTTCTTGACTTCAACATTGTCAGTTTTGGAGACCTTCATCTGTTTGTCAGTGTTTGCTGCATCAGCAGTAGTAGTACTAGTAGTGGCAACAGCAGCAGCACTTGCTGCAGAAGATGGGGTCTTAGACCCAGAAACATTCAAATCGTCATCCTGAATCAGAGAAATTAAAATGGCTGATGAGATGATATGAAGAGACAAAGGGGTTTCCTGTCAAATGTAAAGATTGGAATATATGTAAGATGCAAAAAAGGTATGGCCACAAAGGACAGGTACTATACATGTACTTGAAGGACACTGTAAGTGTAACATGGCCTGGGCAAATGTGTCATTTGAAGGGTAATGTAAGTGTAAAGGGGAAATGTTCTACTTGAAGTAATGTGCATCATGGCAAAAATGGGATATTTGTACTTGAAATACAACATAATATAACAAGGCCAGAATATAATCATATGCATGAATAAGCATAATATAGAAAATACGACATCATCATCACGAAGAGCAAACTCATTCAGCAGGTTTGAAGCACTGTAGCCAAATATAATATATGGGGTACATTAACTGGAAGTGGCTGTGACAAAGGAATGGCAATATTGGTATTCACACTTCCAGTTGTAACAATTTGTAATGCTACACTTCAAGCAGAATGGCCACAACAGGCAAAACATAAACTCTAAGTTAGACAATATAGCAGGTAAAATCTAAGGCATCAAGCCTAATAATGCTTGGAAAGAAAGTGCAACAACTGCAAAAAATATCATCATGATACTTCAAGTGGGGCACATGATACTTCAATTGGGGCACATGATACTTCAATTGGGGCACATGATACTTCAAGTAGGGCACATGATTCTACAAGTGGGGCATACATAACACTTGAAGTGGGGAATATGTTTCTTCAAGAGGGGCACATGGTCCTACAAGTCTGGTACATCAAGAGGGACACATGATTGTTCAAGTAATACATATATAATACTTCATGTGGGGTACATGGTTCTTCAAAAGGGGCATATGATTCTCCAAGTGGGGCACATGATACTTCAAGTGGGGCATATGATTCTTCAAGGGGGTCACATGATACTTCAAGTGGGGCATATGATTCTTCAAGGGGGTCACATGACACTAACATACTCTAGACAGTATATCATATTATTGGATCCTTGGGGCAAAATGTTACATCAAGTAAGTTGGCCAAATAGGGTGGAAAATGTACAAGTTAGCCTGCTATACAAGTATATTTGTTCAAGTAATACAACCAATAATGACAAATAAAAATCTATTATTACAAGGAACTAACACATTTGGATATGTGTTGGCATTAACAGTTAATATGTAGCATCTGGACAGGGATCAAATGCACTGAAATCTGAATGTATATGTGATTATTGTCAACAAGAGTACATCTAATGGCTAAAATTGAAGCTAAATCCTCGCTA
The DNA here is from genome assembly GCF_964340395.1 of Glandiceps talaboti. NCBI lineage: Eukaryota > Metazoa > Hemichordata > Enteropneusta > Spengelidae > Glandiceps > Glandiceps talaboti. The sequence goes on from NC_135571.1 coordinate 3,790,907, forward strand.
CCAGGGGTGGGGTTGGGTGTGTGTGTGTGTGTGTGGGGGGGGGTATTTGTTTGTACACAAATAACTACAAGTTGAACAAAACAAATCCAGCCAAACATGTGTAATCCAGTCAAGAAAGTAATTCACGTGAATAAGTGTTGATATCAAAATGTATATATGTGTGTGACATTATTCAAATACATTGAAAAATGTATGCGATTTATCTAATGTATATACTACATACGTCTTCCAGTTATTTACTAATTCAGATAATTTATTATGCATGCATGTCGCATATAAATTGTTTTCCTTGGTCCAGGGGGTGCTGCAGTATTAAGTTGAAGACTCTGATATATATTTACAGTATGTCGTGTATGAATTTAATTCCTTGGCCCTAGAGGTGCTGCAGTATGCACATTTAACAGTATGATGTGTACTGTGTGAATTTAATACCATGGTCCAGGGGGTGCTGCAGTATAAAACTGAAGACTCTGATATACATGTACATTATGTAGAGTGTGTGAATTTAGCTCCATGGTCCAGGGGGTGCTGCAGTATAAAGATGAAGACTCTGAATCTGATATACAAGTACATTATGTAGAGTGTGTGAGTTTAGCTCCATGGTCCAGGGGGTGCTGCAGTATAAACCTGAACATGTGTACAAGTCATGTAAAACTGAAAACAAAACTGGCGTCAATGTGTACTTGTATGACCAGGGACAATATGTAAAAGTGTGTCAAGTTAATGCAGTATTCATGACAAATAACTTCATGTCTTTGGGGTATACTGGGTACAAGGTAATGTTAATTTGAATTGTATGAAATGAAAGCAAAGGAAAAGGTGTTTTTTAAGATTGAGTACAATATTGACTTTACGGAAGAATAAAACAGCCTACATGGTACAATAGGTGAATAAAGACTTCAATGGAGGAGGAACCTTAAAGGGTATATTAAAGGTGTATGGGTATTTTAAGAGTGAGAGAGATTTTTGTTTGGGGAATAGGGGTAATTTGAGGGTTATCTGTACAGATTACACATATTGTTAGTGGTCACATGACATTATGTACTTAGTATGATGGTATGTGCTACGGATACGATGTCATGCACTAAGGATATAATTTGTGATGAGATGTGATGTGATACAATATTACATAATTACATGAACATATTTGTATTTTGGTATAATGTGATGTGATGTGATGTGATGTGATGTGATGTGATGGCACAATGTGACATGATGTGATGTGATGTAATGTGGTGTGATGTGACATATGATTGATAGTTTGTGACATGATGTGATAATGATAAGACATGACAAGACAAGATACCATGTAACCGAGTGTGGTGCTGTTTAGCCTGACAAGTAAAGAAACCACACAATATTATCAAAATCTACTTTCTTTTGGCCATCTGCTTTAAAATCAAAATAGCTAGTGTTCTCCCTGAATAAACTAACAAGGATATCAAATCTCTTGTCATTTGTGTGAGTGCCCTCTTACAAAAGGTATCAAAACAGCCAACAAATCTAATATTCCCCCTTCCTGGTCTCTGACTGGCAAGGATAGAAGCTGTACTGGTCTTTGAACCCTCTTGTGGTAACATTCCAGGGAGAACACTGCACTCCATGAAAATAATTAGTGAAGGGAGGGGAATAGGAAGATAACATTAAATGATAAACATTTATGGGAGGGGTGGTAGGTGTGGGGTGGGGATCTGATCAGTATTTTGGGGGGCGGGGTGGTAAGTGAGGGCAAGGAATACAATCAGTATGTAGGAGAGGAGTGGTAAGTGAGCAGTAGGGATCCAATCAATATTTAGAGGAAGGGGTTGGTCGGTGAGGACGATGGGTATCCAATTAGTACTTAGGGGAGGGATGGTAAATGAGGTGCAGAGATCCAATCAGTATTTAGGGGAAGGGTAGTAAATGAGGTGCAGAGATGCAATGAATATTTAGGGGAGGGTTGAAGGTGAAGTGTGAGGGGTTCAAATTTGTAACATTTCGTATCACCTTGTATTATGTTTGATGCGCCATATTAGCATCAATAACAGTTGTGGAATACTGTAATTATATACATGTAGCTTTAATAACACAGGATGTCAAACATTTAGACAGATTAAGAATTAACAGAGAAAGGCTTGTAGATATTGGAATGCAAATAATACATCAGATCATGTGAAGTATGGGCGTTTCTGAGAAAACTACATTAGATGTGTGTGTATGTATTCATTGTCGAGAGTGAATGGTTTAACTGTTATGTACATGAACAAAATAAATTACATTGTTCTGCATGGCTGTGTATTAGAAACATGCACTGCATTGAGAAACTATATCTAGCACACCCCTTAGGTGAACTAGAAATACCAAGCAGACCCCTTAGGTGGACTATGATTGTCATACAGCAAGTACCGGTCCAGGGTGGCAAAACTGTCTGTATCTAGATGGGACAAGCATTTTACGAAAAGACCAAAGTTTGTCAAAATAATAATGAATGTTGAATCACAGTAAGAATATGTACAGAGAATATGTACAGAGAATGGCGTGTTTTGAACTGAAGGATTATACATAAAATGAACGACAGCATGGAATCATCTCTGCAGGGACAACTGGAATGAATCAGCACGTCTGCTATGTCAATGTATGTAAAAGTTGACTTAAACATGGGGAATATATGTGAGGGCCAACTTGGTTCCATATGTATGTATACCCAACATGGGGCCATCTTGATTCAATGTACACCATTGGTAGTCACTGCTGTTGAAACAGAAACAGAACATAAACACATCAAATATATGTAAGTATCCGGTGTACATATATGTACAGGATGTTTCAAAGGGGAAATAAGACCATCTTAGGCCTTGGTGTAGAACACTACCCAGTAACCAGCATACAGTGATGCCAGCTACAATATCACATGATATAGTACAGAGAATGGCATGTGCATTTATCAATGGACATTGGGTCTTTACAGTAGGGCAAACTATGTACATTTATCAATGGACATTAGGACTTTGCAGTAGGGCAAACTATGTACATTTATCAATGGACATTGGGTCTTTACAGTAGGGCAAACTATGTACATTTATCAATGGACATTGGGTCTTTACAGTAGGGCAAACTATGTCAATTTTTCAATGGACATTGGGTCTTTACAGTAGGGCAAACTATGTGTATTTATCAATGGACATTGGGTCTTTACAGTAGGGCAAACTATGTACATTTATCAATGAACATTGGGTCTTTACAGTAGGGCAAACTATGTACATTTATCAATGAACATTGGGGCTTTACAGTAGGGCAAACTATGTACATTTATCAATGGACATTGGGTCTTTACAGTAGGGCAAACTATGTCAATTTTTCAATGGACATTGGGTCTTTACAGTAGGGCAAACTATGTACATTTATCAATGGACATTGGGTCTTTACAGTAGGGCAAACTATGTACATTTATCAATGGACATTGGGTCTTTACAGTAGGGCAAACTATGTCAATTTATCAATGGACATTGGGTCTTTACAGTAGGGCAAACTATGTACATTTATCAATGGACATTGGGTCTTTACAGTAGGGCAAACTATGTCAATTTTTCAATGGACATTGGGTCTTTACAGTAGGGCAAACTATGTGTATTTATCAATGGACATTGGGTCTTTACAGTAGGGCAAACTATGTGTATTTATCAATGGACATTGGGTCTTTACAGTAGGGCAAACTATGTACATTTATCAATGAACATTGGGTCTTTACAGTAGGGCAAACTATGTACATTTATCAATGAACATTGGGGCTTTACAGTAGGGCAAACTATGTACATTTATCAATGGACATTGGGTCTTTACAGTAGGGCAAACTATGTCAATTTTTCAATGGACATTGGGTCTTTACAGTAGGGCAAACTATGTACATTTATCAATGAACATTGGGTCTTTACAGTAGGGCAAACTATGTACATTTATCAATGGACATTGGGTCTTTACAGTAGGGCAAACTATGTACATTTATCAATGGACATTGGGTCTTTACAGTAGGGCAAACTATGTCAATTTTTCAATGGACATTGGGTCTTTACAGTAGGGCAAACTATGTGTATTTATCAATGGACATTGGGTCTTTACAGTAGGGCAAACTATGTGTATTTATCAATGGACATTGGGTCTTTACAGTGGGGCAAACTATGTGCATTTATCAATGAACATTGGGTCTTTACAGTAGGGCAAACTATGTACATTTATCAATGGACATTGGGACTTTACAGTAGGGCAAACTATGTACATTTATCAATGGACATTGGGTCTTTACAGTAGGGCAAACTATGTACATTTATCAATGAACATTGGGACTTTACAGTAGGGCAAACTATGTACATTTATCAATGGACATTGGGTCTTTACAGTGGGGCAAACTATGTCAATTTATCAATGGACATTGGGTCTTTACAGTAGGGCAAACTATGTACATTTAGGACTTTGGCGTAAGGAAACCATGACCATGTATAAATGATAAGAATGAAACAGATTTCAAACTGAAATCGCCTGGGTATGCCTTTAGCCTTCGTTTCGGTATTTACAGTGTTTGGATAAGAAAGAAATGTCTTGTAGAAGTTGTTGTCAATCTATGCATTTTAATGAACATCAGGGCTTGGAAGAATGGTAAACGGACACTCGGTGTGAATGATGTGAATTACAATCATTAGATATTATGCTGGGAACACTCTGGCATGTCTTCTATTATGTTCTAATGTTAGATACGGAAGAGATATCTTGTGAACGGCAATCAGAGTTTATGGAATGCAATACACCTGGAAAGGAAGCATTAGATATCCACAGGAGAGCTTACAATACTATGAACCTCAACACTTAAGACGTGGTACCTGCATGAAGTCGATAGCATAGTACTATGCAATGATGATAAGCTAAGAAATTTAAGATTTCATAATTCATATGGACATTTTTTAAATATGACTGGGCCTCATCTGGTCTTGATAAACGTTGATTCCAGTGGCATAGCCGACTTTGTGATGTGGACAGTGTTTTCTATCATAAAATTGTCCAACAAAATCATAACAAATGGGTCAAATCAGAATCACAATTGTTTTAATTTTCATTTTTTTCCCTTCTTTTTTTCTTAAATTAAGCTTGTGCAGATACAATCATAACATTCTCAAATACTTTTTCTTCATTCAGCCAGAAAATACCTGTGACACGGTTTCTTGTGAGTTAGTACACAGTAAGCAATACGAGAACACCAAATTCAAGTCCATCTCTAGAAATGCTGTACGTTAGCGAAGCACCTCATTTTTAAAGGGTACCACTGTAGATGAGGTAGGGGTGTGGTTGATCATGAGTAACCCAAACGCAATAGTTGACTTTCCTGACCTCTCTGTGACCCTTGAGCAGTACAGCTACAGGTATCATTTTTCAATGAATTTACATAGAACTGTGGGCATGCTGTCATTTATTTTACACAGGATTTATGTTATTCTTTCAGGAGGGTCAGAAGCAATCTTCCTTACGGCAAAGTTTGAAAAGAGATTTCAAAAGTTTTATTTTCAGTGTAACTTGTCCTCACAGTGCACTCTACCTAAAATTCTCATTTATAATGCTGAATTTTTTTCAGCTGTAAGTCATACAGAGGTAATGAAATTGAAAGTGGCAAATATTTTTATATTACCAGTGATTCTCATTTTAATATTTAAAAGTTGGTTCGTATAGTATATATGTATCTGTTTTTAATCAAGACTTTGCCTTTTTTGTCATTTATTTAGGAGAAATCGGTTAAAAGTCTGGATAGCGAACAGATGACTTGACAGAAAATCATAGCTGTAACTGTGTACACTGGTTCAACGTCTAAATAGTTTATGGCGCATATGATTTTACAGACGAATGTAGCAGTAACAGAAATGGCAGCTACCTGCCAAGCATGGTGGCCTGGGTGGCAAGTACTATGTTAGCACTGTGCTTTCTCTACAGTGGGGAGAACACAGCACGGTAGAAACCTGCCAAGCATGGCAGCCTGGTAGCAAGGACGATGTTAGCACCATACTTTCTTTACAGTTTGGAAAACACTTGTTGCAAGCTAGCTTTCTAATACCCTTGGTATAAAATAAGAGTACACTATATATAACTTGTATACAGTATTTACCGAATCAGAATCACTATCTTCGAATCCAACAGCATCTAAAGTGACAAAGTCTTCCATGTTAGGTGGCAGGAAATCTTCCTCGTCTTCATTGAATTCTTTCCCTTTCTTTCTAGCTTCTTCCTCTGCATTCTTGCGGGCTATTTCATACACCTAAAGAAATACAGATATTGTTGTGTATCAGTGTGGGCTCTTTCTTAACAAACATTCCCCTTTAATAATATCTTCTTGTGTCTTGGTGTACATGTATTGAAGTGAGAGACAAAAGAGACAGTCCCCCTTGCATTCTTGGTGTATTGCAGTGAGTTACAAAAACAAACAGTCCCCCTTACATTCTTGGTGTATTGCAGTGAGTTACAAAAACAAACAGTCCCCCTTGCATTCTTGGTGTATTGCAGTGAGTTACAAAAACAAACAGTCCCCCTTACATTCTTGGTGTATTGCAGTGAGTTACAAAAACAAACAGTCCCCCTTACATTCTTGGTGTATTGCTGTGAGTTACAAAAACAAACAGTCCCCTTACCTTCTTGGTGTATTGCTGTGAGTTACAAAAACAGACAGTCCCCCTTACATTCTTGGTGTATTGCTGTGAGTTACAAAAACAAACAGTCCCCTTACCTTCTTGTGTCCCGGTGTATTGCTGTGAGTTACAAAAACAGACAGTCCCCCTTACATTCTTGGTGTATTGCTGTGAGTTACAAAAACAAACAGTCCCCTTACCTTCTTGTGTCCCGGTGTATTGCTGTGAGTTACTAAAACAAACAGTCCCCTTACCTTCTTGTGTCCCGGTGTATTGCTGTGAGTTACAAAAACAAACAGTCCCCTTACCTTCTTGTGTCCCGGTGTATTGCTGTGAGTTACAAAAACAAACAGTCCCCTTACCTTCTTGTGTCCCGGTGTATTGCTGTGAGTTACTAAAACAAACAGTCCCCTTACCTTCTTGTGTCCCGGTGTATTGCTGTGAGTTACTAAAACAAACAGTCCCCTTACCTTCTTGTGTCCCGGTGTATTGCAGTGAGTTAAAAAAACAGACAGTCCCCTTACCTTCTTGTGTCCCGGTGTATTGCAGTGAGCTACAAAAACAGACAGTCCCCTTACCTTCTTGTGTCCCGGTGTATTGCAGTGAGCTACAAACTTCTTGGGTGTCTTGAAAGTCACGTTACAAACTCGGCAATGAGGTCGGCCATCTTTTTTGGCATTCTACAAAGAAACAATCAAGGTGTCAGGTTAAAATATCTATCATTCGTCATCTTTTACAGGAGAAATGAAGTTGACTTGTTTTGAATACATAGATAGACACACAACAATAACAGAAAAAAACACACAGCAGGATGTATTTACCCAATCATATTGATTCTTTCATAGTGCAGTAGAAACAAGCTTCTGCTGAAAACATTACAAATGGACTTTGTTATTTTAATGGCTTCAATTATTTTCACTTTCCAATTGATAATCAACATGGTAACTTGTCTCTACTTCTCCATCCCACTGTGTGCAGAACCTCCATAATTGTTCCTTTTGGTGGATTGAAGTTGCATGTGTGTGTGTGTGTGTGTGTGTGTGTGTGTGTGTGTGTGTGTGTGTGTGTGTGTGTGTGTGTGTAGGTGTGCGTGTGTGTGTGCGTGTGTGTGTACGTGTGTGTAGGCGTGTGTGGTGTGTATGTATGATGTGTGTGTACATGTGTGTGTGAGGTGTGTGTTTGTGTGTGCTACATGTGTATGTGTGTGTGTTGTGTGGCATCTTCATTTTTCATGTAATTATACTACTATGTTAGGATTTCTCATTGTGAACACATTTCAATAACTTGTGTGTTGAAGTGACAAGCCCCATAATGATAAATCATTGAAACTACTCCATTAGTAATTTACTATAGTAAAACATGGGACCGCAACCAAGGGTGGTATCAGGGGCCAACTCTGGTAGGGGTGTGTGCCCAATACTGCCAACCCCAGACCCCATTTTAGACCGATTCTGACCAATAAACGAATACTCCATTTTAGACCATTACAATTTACAGCTTTTCAGAAGATTAAATTTTAGACCACAATACATTTGTAGTAGTTCCATATTAAGCCTTGAGTAAACAATGGATTACAATTTACAATGTGCAAACTGTACGTTTCACTCTTGTTTTTTTTCCCCTCAGGAGGCGACATTTTGGGAGCAATATGATTTGGTAACGAACAATGGGGCCACAGTTTAGACCAAGCTAAATCGAAAATACAGCAGAGGGGACAAAATGTGATATTGAAGAATCTTAAAACATGGTACTTCTTCTGCCAGTTACATTATTATTATCATCATCATCATCATCATCATCTCATTTACATAGACATACCTTGTGATAAGATGTTTTCCTATGTTCTATGATAGAACCTCGGAAGTACTCCTTGCAGTCCTCACAGTAAGATCTCTTGTCATTTCTAGTAAAGAAAGTAACAAGTTAATTAGTCACAAGAACAATCATAGACACACATTCTGACAGACATACACAAATGAACAAATACATAAATGATGCATAAGTATGTATGTATGTATGTATTAAAAATGTGTGTGCATACATACACACACACATACATATATGTACATACCTAAAAAAATATATACATCCGCACACACATACATACATACATACATACATGTACATGTACATGTACACATACACAGTGAGACACACATACAGTGACACACACACACACACATACATACAGTGAGACACACACACACAGAGACACAGACACACTCACACTAATACTTACTCTCCCAATACATTCTTAATATGGCGTTCTGCTTGTAATCTTGCCTTGGCTTGTTTGGTTTGGAATTCTGATAACTCTTTGATTTGATCCATTTTCTGACGATGGCGGTTTCCTTTCATGTGGTTTTCATAGTTCTATAACAGGTCAAAGGTTATAGGTCAAATGTTACACTTGGTACCTTAAAGGAAGGACAAAGTGAGATGATTTCGTCCTCTCAGCTGTAGTTGATGTCCAGCAAGTCTTGAAAGTCAAATTTCACCATCTCTGCATCGTACAACGTACAAATGTAAACCAAGGGTGCTGTCAGGAGACAACTACCCCCCAACACATACAGAATACATGGCGCTGTATGGGGAGACATGTAATGCATCTTTGAACCATCAACAGATATATTGTAACCTCCAGACTTCATGTTAAAATGTCTTCATAATGTTCATACATTCATGCTAGTTGGTGTGTGTTTGTTTGTATTCTTTACGAAACTTAACTACTGACTTTCTACATAAATTACTGTCACTTTGTAGTAAGGTGCGATTCCACAATGTCACAAAACATCAATAAACAAACTTTGCTCTTTTACGGCGAGGGGGTCTTGTACCAACGCGAGTGCTGAACTTCATTTTCACACTTCCAACCAAATTTCGAAAACATTCAAGTCTTCAGTGATAAAAGATTCTGTATTCACTACTGAGATGTTGATAAGTTGATTAAAATTTACTGCTAAGGTGACATACAATCATCATAGCGGAGTGACCTCTACAATTTTCTCTATTTACATGGTCATCAGACACAAACAAACATGTCGATGTCACAAAGTGTTCTCCACAGTGGGTTTTTGAGGGGTGTACCACCCCTCTGTTTTCATGCAGCACCCCTCTGTTGGTGGGGGGTCACCCCTCTGTTTTGCCATGATGAATTATGCTATTATTAAAGTTTGAAATTGTCGAACTAAAGTAATTTGAAATTTTCTTTTTCTCATTTGCAGAATGGATCATTGCCAAAAATAAGAATTTATTTGATTGAAGTTTTTTTTTATGTTGAAAACATTTTTTCACTGTCAAATCTTAAAATCTGAAATTTGCAGCTTTGCTAACTAATGACATACAAATTAATATGTAAATGAGGCAACCCCCTCATTTTTCAAAATTGGGGAGAACCCTACATACTTATGAATGTTTGTTTAGAAGGAGGGTGAGGAGGTTTTAGCCTAAAGGAACAAATTTCATTTATTGAGCTTGTATGACATCATGTGACATTCCTTTAGTACGTTTATCTTACATTTACTGATTCCACACAGAATAACTTACTTTAAGGTTGGTACAGCGAGCCTCACATACATGACAAAACCAGTTTGGTTTGGGGTCAGTTTCAACTGACTTCTCATCACCTTCCTGTAAAACACAACAAACAAATCAATTTTTGAAAAAGCCAAACTTGTCTCGGTTTTTTAGAGAAATTTGTTATACATGGTTATACAAATGAAACAACATTTTCCAATATTTTATAAAAATCTTAATATCCCTAATGACTGTCACTTTGGGATTTTATATCTCGTTGCAGATCTCGTCATGTGAGATATGCAAATATGCCTGGCAACAACGGTTGTCAAACGTGATCGTGGTCAAGCTTTCGCCATGACTATGTGCGATGACGTTGAGAACAAGTGTTGCTAAGCGTTTGACACTTTCAGCTTGACCATCCTCTCACCTACATGTTGTCGAAAATGAAGTACGTTTTATTTTTACAACGTAGTTTATACAATGATCTTCGGAATATACATTTTGATTTTGAAGATGATTACCCTGATTCGTCCAACAATGAAAAACTAAAGTACAAGAAAAGTAAGAAATATGACAAGATTTATTGAGAAAGCATTTTTAAAGAGAAGGGGCAACTTATACATCAGCAGATATTAGCTTCTGTTTTTGCCTTGTACATAACTTTCTTCACTGCAATAAGCTCCTCAATCTGTTCGACATGTAGACTCTCTCACAGTCCTTGGAGCTTCGAGTATAATTATGTAGTAGATACCAGTACATACAAAACAACCCAAGTTTTAGCCATTTATGCGAAGCTCCGAGGACTGTGAGAGAGTCTATTCTACATGTAGCTACGTTTATTCGCTAAGGTGACATATAGGCCCATTTGGCTGCAAGGTTGTGTATTGTAAACTCTTTTTGTAGATTTGCCATACTTTACCTCGTGTCATATATAATAAACTATTCTACTACTACTACTACTACTACTACTACTACTACTACTACCACCACCACCACCACCACTACTACTACTACTACATGTAATCTACCGTTGCCCTGTGATTATACATACCTTGTCTCCAGCAACTGCTGGTTTCTTTCGTGGTGGTTCACTCACAGCTCTACCATCACTGTCCTTCTTTATGGTCACTGAGATATCATCCAGTGTTTGAGAATCCTCTGTCTCAACATTTTCCGACCGCTTCCTCTTTCTCCCACTCTCGTCTCCTTCTGTATTTTCTACTGTATCTTCCTCCGTAGGTTCTGATGGATCATACGTCGCTACCTCTGCAGTTTCCATGGTTTCTCCTCCTTCATTCTCATCTTTCTCATCTGCCACATCCACGCCCCCATCATCTACATCAGAATGTGATTTAGCTTCATCTTTGTCTGACTTGGTTGCCTTGGTATCTTTGGACTCATCTTTCCGTTCTTTGCTATCTCTTTTGTCTTGCTCTTTTGATTTAGAGGTACTGTCTCGCTTTCTTTGTTGCTGTCGCTGCTGCTGTTGTTGCTGACGTGTTCTGCTCTCATTTTTCTTGTTAAGATTTTGTCTATTTCTGTCACGGTTTCTCTGTTGTTGTTGAGCAAACTGGTTTCGATTTCTATCTTGGTTCCTGTTATCTCGATTCCTGAACTGTTGTTGCTGCCCTCTACGTCCCAATTGTTGACCACCACGAGGACTCAAATCTCTTCGCCTGTCATAATCTTGAGCTCTGCCAGCCATAGCAGCACCCCCTCCAGATTGGAATCTATTTCCACTCAGCATGGTAGATTGAGTTTGCAAGGCTTGTGCTGCTAGCATTGCTTGTTGTAGTCGGACTTTGGCAGCCAGTGCTTCATCCATGCTTCCCAGATTTTGTCGACCCCCTACAGCCTGCATGCCAATCCCACTACTACCAGTATCACCATACTCACGGCCACCGTAACCACGATTGCGATTTACGCCGTAATTTCCTGCAAGCCCCGATCCATAGCTAGCTCCAGACGACGGGCCTGGTCCAAGCAGCGATTGGCGATTATTCCCAAAACTTGGTAAATCATTCGGGGCATTGCCCAAAAGGCCGGTATTGGCATAGTCCCCGAGACGGTTTGAGTAACTGGCTCGTTCCTGCTGCTGCTGCTGTTGTTGTTGTTGTTGTTGTTGTTGTTGTCGGTTTTGGCGTCCAACTTCTAGCGACAACAAACTAGGTATCGATAACAACGAATCCGAAAATCCTCCAACACCACCACGCTGATTTCCTCGTCTTTGCTGAACTGGACTCGTTTGCCACGTTTTCCCCTGACCCCCTCCACTACGACGATTGAAATTACTCTGACGATACGACATTATCCAAAGGGACACATGAAATGCTTACCGCTGAATATAAAATGACCAAATTGAAGAAGAATGTATTATTATAGCTTTGAAAATTGACAAAATAAGGCAGTTTCAGTGCTTTGTGTTAAAACGCTTAACTTGTTGTTGGGTTGTTGAAACATTTCTCCAATCAACCTGAACAGCGCCACCACCAGATGAGAAACCAAACAATACGAATAAAACTGGATACCTTGCATAGGTTGCGCAGTATTTTTTAGATTCTTGTTTTTATTGCCCACAGGGTAACTATAACAACGTTTTGACTTACATATATTTCCCCTACATCTGTAGAAAGAACAAAAAAAAAGTTATCTTCTCGTGTATAAAGCATATATTGATACATTTGTAGTAACAGGATTCGTGTGATATTTTCCTTACAATCTAAGCAATAACACGTGTGCCTATGGTCCTGGTTATGGCGCTATGAAGACTGATTGTACCCTGTATTAATTACCGTACTCTGCTCGAGAGGTATCCAAGATCTAGGAACAGTGACACTCTACAGCATCATATCCGTTTAACTTGGTCTATGTCGTGAGAACTAGGGTGTTACAATTCAGTGATCCGGAGATGTCAAACGTCTTCTCTCTCCCGGCCCTAATTCACCTACCTACATCACATTCTACCTGTCCTCTTAACCAAGATGTACATAAGAATGCATATACCTTTGACAATAAAAGGAATGCATTCCAAGATAATTACTTTGTTTACTTAGTGAATTCGGAAAGTGTCTCTCTTAACAACCCTCATGACCAATTACAAGACTGTCCCCAGCATTCATCGATACAATGATTTAAAGTGGCCATATGGATGAGATTGGGTATTTATTTTGGATTTTTAATTTATATAACAATTTTATCATGGCTTCCTACTTGAAAAATCAATGTGAAACAACAACGATTAAGTCTGTGTTTGTCACTTTAATACATTGCAAAAAGCCACAAATTGTGTAAAAATATTTGTTATTGTACGTACAATAACAAACATTTTACACATTTATTATGCTTTTAAAAACTGACTTAGGAAAAAAAAGCAGTACTGGTATTAAATTTAACCCCATTAACTATCCTTAAATTTATAAAAGGGTTTCTTTTCCCTCACTGATAGGATGACGTGACGTCACAATTTCTCGAAGTGAACACTGGCGGGCGCTGTATATAAGTGCAAAATGGCGACATACAGGACCTTGTTATTTTGGAAGCTAAAAAATAGTATAAATTACTTGTCAGACATTTATTTTATCAATAGAATTTGCAATGTCATTTGACTGGACAATTGAGTGGCAACTTTCACAGTGGATGTGAGTGAAAATCATACCAGTTGTAAAGATCAAGGTAAATTTCTTCTGAGCATCAGTCTGAACGCGAACACGATTTAGAAACCGTGTTTCACCTAGTCTGTGTAGGGGTGGTATTAGCTAACATATCGTCTATGGCCTGAGGTACAACTCTACTTACTCTAGTATTTCAAAACAATGTACTTATACATCAAAACACACCAGTCAGTACCATAACAACGTGACGTTCTTAGTTGATTATTGGAGAGTTGTTACCATGGTTACCTATTGTACTGCATACTACTAATCAGTTCCTAATAAGGACCCTGGGTATGGCTTATATCGGTATTACAAGATACCTTTGGCTAACAACGTTTAAGATAACGGTTACACGTTGTCAAGTACTTATATTGTTAAACTTTGTAAACAAGGAACGCACAGACCAAAATGTTCGTTGTTGTTACTATTATTGTTGTTGTTGTTATCTTTGTACGTTGTATTAACTTTACTCAAACACTACATGGCACACACAAAGGAGAAGGTGAAACGGAATGTTCACATGCGCTCGATGTGTAGCTTGAACCAAAGTCGCTGTAGTAATGCGTGTACAGAACATTTCAAGTACTTTTCTTTCACTCTTTATCAATAATGTTTGCAAATCTGTAGATCTAGAACCGTCACGTTTTCGGAGGGATGGGATAACACAGCAGACAACTCTGGGAGCGTTTCACATAAGAGTCCGATATATTCTTTTGATTCATGACTAAAATAAGGCGGCAAAAAATAATTGTTTGTTTCCGATATAACATGGCCTCAGAAAATAGGATAGGTAGGTCGGGATTTGATTTGATTTTACTTTTGTTTTTGTTTTTATTTTTGAAAAATATTGCTTCGACCCCAAACAAAAATGTCGATCAGAATACCCGTTCTGTGAGAGTTTGATGAACTATGAACAGACATCGATGGGGAAAGAAAACAGATGTGTATGACGGTCAAAGAGATGAAGAATTTAGTATCTTTTTGTTTTAAATGTTCAAAAAAATGTTTTAGGGTCGGAGACTTTAGGTTCAGTCGGGTTATCGGACGAAACACACGCACAGTTTTTGTTTGGCCTAATCACCGTATAATATGTACTGTCGAAAGGGAAAACACACTCTCGGGTTATATTTTGGTTTGATTGTCAAAAATCAGTGATTAAAATCTGATGTGGTAAATACGGCTTGATGTCTACATTCACTTCGCTTTAATTCGTTTGTTGTCGTTTGTTTTCTATTCTGTTGTTCCGGTAGTTAGTGGCTTTATTTTGGGTAAAACGCAATATTCAGGTGTAATCCAAGTACAGTAGTCGTTTGACGTCGACGCTCACTTCGGGTTGCCATGCTACAATCCTAGCCGGTAACTAGGGATATGCAAACAAAACTTTGTCTTCGAGCAAAGGTTTACATGATTTATGAAAAACTTTCGCTATGGGTGAACTATGACGTCATTCATATGCATAAAATTTAACGTGGTTGTCGGAATTTGGAGTGAACAAGAAAAATATACTCTCTCTATCTATCTATCTATCTATCTATCTATCTATCTTTCTCTCTCTCTCCTTCCATCCCTCCCTCCCTCCCTCACTCCATATTGATGAGTTTTTATGTATATATGTGTATATATAATGTGATCATATATCTGTATATACATATGTGTGTGTGTGTGTGTGTGTGTGTGTGTGTGTGTGTGTGTTATGAACGACTGAAAGGGTGACAAATTGGTATTTATTTTGGAATAAAGCAAATTTACTAGTAGGTATTCTTGAAGAAAACCACGTGACACAACATAGACCAAGTCTGTGTTTTTATCTCACTAAATTGTAAAAACGAAGTATCGACTAACGGTAAAAAGTTCAGTTCCTATTGATTTCTGTATGGTTGTATCAGACAGATTCACTAAACGGTAACTAGAAACTGGCTGTACATACGTTTTTTGTATTTTGTGATTTCTATGGTTGTGAATCGATTGATGTGTGTGGTCTCCCCAATCTTTCGATCATTTCAGATTTCAATCGACAGAAAATAGCTGCAAATGTTATCAGGGAAGTCCACTTCTTTTGAAAAGAAAGCATTTGTTGATTTTTTCTTCTGTGCAATAAAGTTTTACTCTGAATAGGAGGAAATTTTATTTGATCAATTTTGTTTTGATAATAAGGAAGTCCATTTATTTTTGAAAACTGAACGAAAAGTTACTACAGTATGGAGAGTTTATGTAATGTCACACGTACAGTAGTAGTAGTTTGTCAGTCCATGTCATGCTTACTTTGTCAGACCATGTCACACATACTTTTTGTGACGAGAATAAGTGACATCCTCAAAACATGCACACATCGATTGTGGATTGTTTGTTAGCTTAGCAATAAATAGTGCTCCAAGCATGCATGTGATGCAGAGAGAATTTCAGGTTTTTTGTTCTTGTTATTGTCAGATTCCGAACAACTACAGTACATGGTGTAAACCCTAAATACCACTGAAGGGAGTCGTTTACGCTATGTGGGATAGTTTATTCTATTATATTCTCAAATCCTCACGAGAGCAGCTTTTCCTTTTGTCAAGGAATATCGTGTCTGCTATATTCATATAAAACCTGGTGTACACCACGAGTAACGCAGCAACCGTAAGTGTACGTAGAACAATCTGTAGATGGTACAGTAACGTGGTGTCAACCTTTTAAACAGGACGATCCAGATACGTAGTTGAAGCTCTCAGAGTCGAGACAAACGAAGTTCATCTGTTATTATCCGTTCAGTACCTTGACCATTTGTATTTGGTAGCAAACGTCAATTTATCTTTCGAAGGCGAACGCACACGAATTCGAAACGATAGAAATAAGTTTTACAGTTATTGGAGAGACAGCGAACTCCAATTGAACAGTCAACTGATTGAATTTGCTTGAGTTGTATCCGTAAACGATGGAAGAACAAAAGAGCAATTATGTAGAAGTGAAACGATCAAACAAGAAAGGCTTACTGATATGTTGTATTATTACTGCCGTGGTGATACTTGCCGTTGTCGGCACAGCAATCGGTATAATACTAGCAGGTAAGATACTGTGGCGGTTGGTATATGTTATCTCTGTACGATCGAAAACAAAAACATTACTGGAATCTAGGCCCACACTTTTATATGCGAACAGCTCGGCTCTCCTATACCAAGAACATAATATGTACATCTACTTATTGTGGGATGGGGGGATGTATGTATGTATATATGTATGTATGTATGTATGTATGTATGTATGTATGTATGTATGTATGTATGTATGTATGTATGTATGTATGTATGGATGGATGGATGGATGGATGGATAGATGGGTGGATGGATGGATGGATGGATGGATGGATGGATGTATGCATGTACAGAACAGAACAATTCTTCTAAGATGACAAATTAACAATTGACAAAGGATTAATACTGTTCCTCTCATACATATGATTATTTTTTTCAGGAAGCAGATCTGATAAAGAACCACAGACAGAACATGTGACTAGTACTGAAGAAACGACAACAGAGGCGGAAGGTAAGCGATTAGGCTCCGTCATGACGTCACTGATCGCAATAAATCATTACAATTACAGGAATATGATATGCCACGCAAAGACACATGCGGATAAGGCTGGGGTCAGAATTTACGGCAGGGGTGGGGGGTGGGGGTGGCCGAGGGAGTCATATAAATCACCGACAAGGAATAAAATGCAAACCGCTTAATGAATACAGCCCACGAAAAAAAACAGTAGTGCGTTTGTTTGTTTGTTTGTTTGTTTGTTTGTCTGTTTTGTTTGTTTGTTTGTTTGTTTGTTTGTTTGTTTGTTTGTTTGTTTGTTTGCTTGTTTGTTTGTTTGTTTGTTTGTTTGCTTGCTTGTTTGCTTGCTCGTGAAATTAAAGGAATGAGGCATGTCTGTTGTACAGAAATATTACAACAAAGAGCAGGTGCCATCAACGAAACTTTTATTTCTTGCAAAAAGCTGTTCTTACGCAATTTTTCAGCGGGTGGGCAGTTTTTTACTGGAGGGGAGCAGACAAGGACGAATAGGGGCGGGGAAGTCCCGGTTTTGATACAGTGGGAGGGGAAAACATGGAGTTGCACGTGGGGGAGGGGTTGGGAGTGCATTTTTAGTAAAAACATCATTTTGGTCTGATCATATACATAATGAAAACCGCAAGTATAGTGTACATATAGTAAAATTATTTCATCACACTCGTGTGGTATTTTGACAAACTCTCCTAAATTGAAGCCCGAAAATGGCACAAATGTGTACATATGTTTTGAGCAAGCTTAAGAGTTACTGTTTTCTCTCCCATAAGCTCAATGCGGCGATCCTGGACCTGTAAACAACAGTGCTAGCTATGGTACAACTCCTTTCTCACATTTGGCAGTCATCAACATCACCTGTGAGAGTGGATACGATTTAGTTGGAGAAATGACACTCACGTGTAATGACGGTTCCTGGGATAAGACACCACCATCTTGTATTGGTAAGTTGGTTGTTTTGGTGAAAGGAGAGTAAGTTTGCCATCCTTCATTTTCCTCAAAACCTACCAGGTAGACAGGGGGAAACAAACAAAGAACCCCCCCCCCCCCACAACGCTATTAGGAATGATCGCACAATGTCACACAAGCTCAACAGGCCTAGGCGAACTTCGTTCGTTTATGGGGGGGGAGGGGGTCTCGATTGCTGAACTTTTTTTCGCACTTCCACTAAGTTTCGAAAACCTTCACGCCTTTAATGATAAAAAACATGTGTTTTTACTATTGAGATATGTTGATAAGGTGATACAATTTACTTCTAATGTGACATACAGTGCTGGGTTTATGGCAGTATTTTAATGTGTTTACCATCATCTCAGTAAACAGGCTCATGGGGTTGGAACTTCGACAACATGTTTTTACATTGCATCGATCGTATCGTAGAGGAGTCACCGCGGCTACGCGTACGGTTTTCATCATTGACCGTTCGTTTTTGGGAGGGTTTTTGTCTTAAATGAACGAAGTTATCCATGACCATAGCCAAATAAGTAATTTTAATACTTTTTTAATCAAAGGTCGAATGTAAATTTAAAGTCACAGAGATAATTACATTATTTAATTGTTATCCATTCTGCCCTTACAGCTCAATGTAACGATCCAGGTCCTATAAATAATACTGAGACGTATGGTACCGGTCCCTTCAGTCGTGGCTCAGTCATAAACATAACATGCATCAGCGGTTACGAATTGTTTGGCGCAAGTACACTGACATGTAGCGATGGTTCGTGGAATCAGCCAGCACCATCGTGTATTGGTAAGCAAATTAAATACAGCGAATTTCACAATACCATCCTGCTTTTCTGTTTGATACAACCAATACAGTGGACATGCTACACTTTAATAAGATAGCAAGATTCAATGAGTACATGTACAAGTTCTTGCTACATTTTGTCTAAGTGAAATGAACTACACATGCGCACCATACAGACATCAAATGAACACCACAAATGATATTTTACACACCCTTCATCGGATGTTTGATACTAAGAAAAGATTGGCGCCCGAATGTCTGCAATACATTGAAACGGTTTATTTCATTTAGAATTAATGTAGCAAAAAATGTTATCTTGATATTGAAGTGTGGCATATGCAGTTTCTTGTTGTTTTCTGCCTGGTTGTAACAAACAGTTTCACATTTAGCGTTGGTGGCAAACAAAGAGAACAACCAGACAAACTTTGAAAACAGTCCACCCAGATAGGAATGTGCCGTTTATGGTCGATGTCAGTGTAGTGCGATGATGAGTCCTAGAAAAGAATCATATAACAGTATTCGACATACTCTGAACTTTTAGGGGAAAATGATTTTATCTTAGCTGCAGTTTTTCTATGTTAGGAGAAAAGTTGTACACCGCATGACCTTATACAAAACAGAGTTATAAACAAGTTCCTTGCAAAATGTGCCATGTACATTGTCATTGGAGTAAGGCACCCTAGCAAACTAACAAGTTGGGAGCTTCACTCCTCTATGGATGTGTGTGTGTGTGTGTGTGTGTGTGTGTGTGTGTGTGTGTGTGTGTGTGTGTGTGTGTGTGTGTGTGTGTGTGTGTCTTCATCTCTTTGTGTGTTCACGACAAAACTTTGTTTGGTATTGCAGTTATCACTACAACAATGACAACTACCCTACCAACAACTACCCTACCAACAACTACCCTACCAACAACTACCAAAACGACTACAGTTCAAGGTAAGAATGCTTGTGGCTCATTATATTCTTATTTTGAAAAAATAAATCTGCGCTGTTAGAAAAAGAAACAGTCTAGCTGGATGACACAATACGGCTATCAACATGAACTCATATTTGGTGTAACAAATCAATACATTGCTTACTGCATAATTCAAATACATACAGCGTCCATTCAAGTGTCTATCCCCATATAATCACATGCAAGCTTTCTTGTAAGAAAGTGACATTTGACTTCAATCTTGACCTTCTGGGTCAATTATCAAAATCAAACTATTCCTTACATATTACAAATAGTATTTGTGCGTGGCCCCTTCCTTTCAAAATGATGTTTGAAGGTAATGCAGACCAAGAGAAGAGAAATATATTATACTGTACCACGTATTAAATTTAAATTTTGGTGCTCACATAACTTATAAGTGAGTGGTGGCCATATTTGTAGTTAACAATCATTATTTACTACATAACTCAAAAGCTTTATTGAAGCTTCGTGCAAGTGTTTCTCCCTATATTATTCGGTGTAAACTTTCTTTTGAGACCATGACCTTTGACCATGACATTAACTTTCAGGGTCAAGTATCTCTCTCTCTGTCTGTCTGTCTCTCCCTGTCTCTCTCTGTCTCTGTCTCTGTCTCTGTCTCTGTCTCTGTCTCTGTCTCTGTCTCTGTCTCTGTCTCTCTCTGTCTCTCTCTGTCTGTCTCTGTCTGTCTCTCTGTCTGTCTCTCTCTCTGTTTCTCTCTGTCTGTCTGTGTCTGACTCTGTCTGTCTGTCTGTCTGTCTCTGTCTCTCTCTGTCTATCTCTGTCTGTCTGTCTGTCTGTCTGTCTGTCTGTCTGTCTGTCTGTCTGTCGCTCGCTCGCTCGCGCTCTCTCTCTCTCTCTCTCTCTCTCTCTCTCTCTCTCTCTCTCTCTCTCTCTCTCTCTCTCTCTCTCTCTCTCTCTCTCTCTCTCTCTCTCTCTCTCTCTCTCTCTCTCTCTCTCTCTCTCTCTCTCTCACCCAGACTGTAACCATATTATTTTTTTGAAATTATTCAACAGCTTTATGTACAAATACTTGTAGTCATCCGCATGACTCGGAATGCGACGATGGTGGTACTGACTCAATATATGAAATATGTGATTTTGGAACCGACTGTGGGGATTGTGGTGTCCGTTACATCTAGGATACGGTCATGTGGTACCCGTTACTAGTGGCCACATGGATGAGGATTGAGTATTTATTTTGGATTTTGAATTTATAAAACAATGTTACCATGGCTTCTTACTTGAAAAATCAATGTGAAACTACATAGACCAAATCTGTCATTATTGTACTTACAATAATAATCATCTTACACACGTACATATATTAATCTTTTGTAAGTTATTTAGTAGTCTGTAAGGTACGCCGTGACGGGGCGCCCTCAACCATCGGCCAACCCCTAGAGAGAGGAGGCCGATGAGGGCGAAACGTCACGACGTATCTTACAGTCTAGTTATTTAGTTACAAACAAAGTTTTGGCATACATTGTTTTACAGTGATTCTTTAAATAAGAAACCATGATAAAAAAAATTTAAATTAAAAATCCAATACCAAATCCTTATACATATGGCCGCTTTAATATATTGAACTGACGATGGACACCAGTCTTAAAAAAAGACATTTACAAGAATATTACCATTGTAATAAGAATGATTTTTGGAAGTGTTAAGTCAATTATGTCAATCAACTTGTACTTTATCATTTTGTGACAAGTTTGCTTTTCACTGGTACATCACCATTTGAACTTTTGAGTTTTACCCTATGATGGGATCTAGAATGGAGCTGGGGTGGGGTGGGGTGGGGGGATACGCACAGACCTGTACACATGTGCATGCAACAGACATTTGTCAAAAATGTCTGAAACAACAAAAATACTGAATTTCAAAGTAACTGGCTAGATTTGCAACTATAATGTATATCAAGTTGTAAGATATACACAACTAGTTCGTTGTTTAGCAAGTATCCTTGAGCCCAGCCAGTAAATAAACATAAACCTGGTCCATTTCTGGTAGTGACAGCATTGACTACAGCTATATCAAATTGTTCGACTTTGTACAAGACCCCCACCCCCACGCCACCCCCTCCTCCTCCCCCCTCCAATGCGGGGAAGGTTACCTGGCAGTTGAATACAAATGTAGCTAACTTACCACGTTTGTTTCATTCTGAATAATGTAGATAACTTACTATGTACATTTCAGTCTGAACAATGTAGATAACTTACCATGTACATTTCAGTCTGAACAATGTAGATAGATAACTTACCATGCACGTTTCATTCTCAATAATGTAGATAACTTACCATTTATATTTATTCTGAATTGTAGATAACTTACCACATACTTTTCATTCTGAATAATATAGATAACTTACCGTTTATATTTCATTCTGAATAATGTAGACAACCTACCATGTACATTTCAATCTGAATAATATAGATAACTTACCATGTATGTTTCAGTCTGAATATGTAGATATTAAATAAACGTCCCGTGTGATTACAATGAGCTTGTTTTCTAATACTTTCGTAACTATTTTTTTCTTTGAAGTTCATTTAAAGACACATAAGCTATTCAATTTTAGATTTGTAGGATATTTTTATGGTGACCAATGAATTCATACTGAGCATGCACATACTATATGGCTCAAATAATAATACATGTACATGTATGCACTTTAGGCTCTCGCGTTTTCAAAAGAGTACGTTGTTTTTTGTATACTTTAGTGAATGCATTTAGACATCAAATAAACCCTATAATATTTGGTTTTCTTACAAGAAGATTAAGATTAGGGAAAACTTGAAAGGTTTACTGCCCCTTTACACATTACCGTTCACTGGCTCTGTTTGATACAATCACGCAGAAACCAATAAGAAACGATACTTAAAGAAAGCAAGATCACAATGTCGTGTAATCAAGTTCCTGACGACAGTGTTCCGATTTACACTATGTTATCTTCGTACATTGCGTTAAATTGCTCTCGCTGCCATACTCGTGACTATATCGTCCCTAATCTGTAAATGTATGCCGTGCGGCTTAGCCGAGAGAAGAGAGGGACTAGTCCCTCACCAAAGTCCATCACTTCTCGCGGCGGCATCGCTCAGGACGCACTTTGTGCGCCCTGCAAAGCTAAGGCTGGGCGAAGCACAAACGGCGCATGTCAGTAGTAATCCATCACAAATTGAGAGGCTGTTGTCATTGTTTATTGATATTCATTTAGTACAGCTGTGAACCGTAAAAAACGTTTAAAAAAACGAACTCCACCTCCAGTACAGTCTGCTGAAACTAAAATCACGTGGGATGCGACGTCATAACGTTTATATGAACACTGTAGGGGGGGGGACACAGAATTCTGTGCGAGTGTAAAATCAGAACTTAGTCATCAAGAACTAGCCTAAATGTCGTGTTACATTTTATCTAAATGAAATGAACTGTTTAGAGTACTGCAACTAGACACAGACATATACTGTCCTTGTTTATTAAACGACTCTCTGCAAGAAATAGACACGTGCAATTGTATTACAATGTATACAGATCACCCTCTGTAAGAGACAGATACATGCAACAATTGTATTACAATGTATATAAACCACCCTCTACAAGAGACAGACACATGTAACAATTGTATTACAATGTATATAAATCACACTCTGCAAGAGACAGACACGTGCAACAATTGTATTACAATGTATATAAATCACCCTCTGCAAGAGACAGACACATTCATCAATTGTATTACAATATATACAGATCACCCTCTACAAGAGACAGATACATGCAACAATTGTATTACAATGTATATAAATCACCCTCTACAAGAGACAGATACAGGCAACAATTGTATTACAATGTATATAAATCACCCTCTGTATGAGACAGACACATACAACAATTGTATTACAATGTATATAAATCACACTCTGCAAGAGATGGACACATGCAACAATTGTATTACAATGTATATAAATCACCCTCTGCAAGAGACAGACACTTGCAACAATAGTATTACAATGCATACAAACCACTGTAGATTTTTTCTCCGGTAAAAATTCTAACCATAGGCTGACACTATTCAAATGAATTATTCGATGAAAACAGTTAATACCTAGCCTCGAGTCCCAATAAAGATATAAGACGGCAAACAATAAAACTATACTAGACGTTAAGGGGCATGATCAATAGTTCAATGTAGGATAAACAATCTAAAAAAATTTGTTAGGTCTGACAGTCCTACCCCTTCTAACATAATTGACCAAAATTGATGATTGTTTCAAACAACAAAATCAATTTCAATCAGTATGCAGTAGTTTGAATATAAAGCCAGTACATAGTGAGTAAAACACACTTTCATGTATTTTAGTGCCATGCATTTACTACATAGCGAAAACTTTCAATTTGACAACATTTTGCTTTAGAAATATTTGTATTCGGGGGTACAAAACAGATTCCATTAGTGAAATCGCCTTTGTCGGATGAGACCAAAAATGGTTCAACCCCTACCCCCAAACGAAAAGAATCATTTTCTTTATCCTGCATTGAACTATTGATCTCACCGCCGAGTAAACCATTGTTATCCAAAATTCCTACCAGTTATCCTAGTCTTAACTAGAAGCAGTAAAATCTACAGCAGTGTGGATGTATTTGTTTCTCAGTTCCTAAACTGCATGATTTGGAATCCACAATATGTCTGATAAAGAAAAACTGATTATGGAAGGACAGACCCGTCCAGTGAAAGTTTTCATCTGTTTGTGTCTTACTGCTGGTTTAGCAGTCGTTGCAAATTCCTTGGTATTTGCTGTTCTTTGGAATGGTAAGTAACATTAACCCTTTGTAAGACTTCCAGTACATATATGATAGATGCAATCGTGGGAGTATGATACTTCCATGATTCAACCATGATCAAAAGTTGTATGGAAAGTACAGTCTACCAGCATTATAATGAAACCAACATTCTACTTATTCAGTTTGAAAACGCCGCGCGCCACTCCGTGAAATCTTGGTGCCTATCGAGTCATGAGTTTGTAATAATTGTTTGAATGTAACTGCGACATTGGTTCACTTAAAATGAAGGTTATCAGATACAACCAAGACCAGGGTTGTATGGAAAGTGTAGTCTAGGCAACATCATTATGAAAACAACCTTTATTTGTTCACTTTCAAAACACCACTCAGTTAAGTGCCTGGGCACCAACTTAATGAGTCTGTAGTATTTTGTTGAGACTGTCATTGCAACATTGTATAACTATAGGTGATAATATGTTACACTTTAGTCAAAACAAATATTGATATCAAATCTCCACTCCTGAGTTGTTTACCAAACATAACAAACAATTTTATGGGGTTGGGTAACTTTAATATCAGAGAACGCGTGAGTGAAACATTGACACTTACCTGTCGCACAGTTATTGATACGGTTGAAAACTATTTTCAATGACAGTTCCAATAAGCGGTCTACTCAAAGGGGAAAATGACCATTGTATTGGTTCAAATATAATGAGGTTAAGTACACCACACTTTCCATACAACACTGATCTAGGTTGTAACAGTAATAGTTGTGCTATCCCAGACATTAGCTACAATGTCTGAAATATTATTCAAAACAAAGCAGTCACCAAATAAACCATGTCTGTGAGTGTTACATTGTAAGATTCTGTCTGTACTAAATAAACCATGTCTGTGAGTGTTATATTGTAACATTCTGTCTGTACTAAATAAACCATGTCTGTGAGTGTTATATTGTAACATTCTGTCTGTACTAAATAAACCATGTCTGTGAGTGTTATATTGTAACATTCTGTCTGTACTAAATAAACCATGTCTGTGAGTGTTTCATTGTAACATTCTGTCTCTACCAAATAAACCATGTCAGTGAGTGTTACATTGTAACTATCATTGACACATGTTACACACTTTTTCAACACATTTTCGCTAAGGGGCAGGGTCAACGGGAACAAAATTACAACCAACTCAATTGTAATGATATATATTGCATACACTGTACTGCTAAAAAAACCTATTAATTTTGGTTCTATTGATGTATATCGTATAGTTATGAGTTGGGACGTTGTGTGAGTAAAATTCCTATTTATAAAATTATAACCAATCACAGGTCTAGGGACTCTATTACCTTCAAACCAAGGAGAAATATTAAATGCTGGTACAGATAGTTACCCTAAACAAGAACAAACTGCAAGTACGGATGCCGAGAGTTTCCTTCTTGAAGAAGCCAATTATACGTGTATATGTATCCCTAAAGGTAGGTAGCAATTAGATCTGACGTCACAATGACGTGGGATGTGATGTTTCCAACTTTTCCGCACATAATCTAGACTAAAAGATTTCTACAGTGTAAGCTGTAATATTAAATGTTTATAAGGTAGTATATAAAGGCAACATGGGAACAGATGTGTGTGTCAAGGACTTTACCCATCTAACTACAAACCACTGTACAGCTTACAACTTAAAAGTGCTTACTTGTACATTGATTTCAATGCCCCCCTCCCAACCATCAGCGATGCATTTAAAAAAAAAAATGTTGTTGAGTTTTAGTCACCTGTTTACTACTCTCGTCATAGTCTGAATGCTTTTGCAGTCTCTCTATGACTTCAACAAATGGGCGTGGTCTAGGTGGGACCGGAAATGCCCGAAAACTTTCGAAATAAATCCGAAGGGATCTGACTAAAAAACTGTCATTTGAAGGTGTTTGCAGGCGCTTTTTTTAAAGTTTTAAAACCAGAATACGTTTAATGAACATGTTTAGCAAAATAGCATTAGTGAATGTGAGAATTTTAAATCACCTTTAACTCAGACCATTGTATACAGTGTTGTATTCAATGCCCCTATTTATCTAAATCTACTGCCTTGGGTTTAGATTAACATCAATTGATTCACAAAGAAAACTATATTATTACAACAGTCACGTCTTTGACCAACCGTGGGATAAGATAAATATCTTATATCCAAACCGTTTGAAATTTGTAAAATGAAGACTAGGGCTGATTTTCAAATGAATGGTAGTTATAACTATATTGATTTGGGATGGTTTAGTAAATAATTTGAATAATACTGGCTTGTCGAACGTTCAGTAAAAATCTTGAGGTGAAGTGTCTGATTATATGACTACAATACATATGTGTTTGTGTTTGCTGCTTGAGGAAAAGCTAGATTTTCCATCTTTTAAGCGCCCCTTCATTCAACTCTTGTTGTCAACGTACCATGGTAAGTACGTGACGGTAAATGTCCGCTAAGTACTGTAATACAATACAATGTAATGTGACACATTGCCGCATTTAGGTAAACACTCCGTTGTCATTGGCAACGTTCAACAATTAATTATTAGTCTGACTGTGTACTTTGAAACTGGTTTAACTGGTCTACGCTTACTTTCTTCAATGTTTACTGAGATATTTAAAAACTACACAACTGCCCCCCCCCCCAAAGAAAAATAATTGGGCGTGGTTTTTTATGCATGTTTAAAACGAACTCACCGTACTGGAGCACACTTTACCATTACTTGGAATTAACTGAACTCTAACCTATAGTATTAAGATATAACACATATACGATCCGATGACGTAATTTATCATACGTATCAAAAAATATTCTAGAAATCCCTACTATGTAATCAACTGTTCTAGCCATACCAGAAGACAATCGTGATATGAAGACATGCATCTATATTAACATTATTTTAGAATTTGTTTTTATCTAATGAAGTATTATTGTCACTTGAGTAGAAAAAAGCTTATAAACTCAGCTTATACTTGGTTAGCTGGTTGTTTTATGGCTTCTTTCTCGCTGAAGTTCTTTTTCTTTGCTTCTTACGTACATTTTAACACAGAGTTGTCAACTAGTCAGGCTGAAACGGAACAAATGACAACAATGAAACAGAAGGAATGGAGCAATACAACGCTGACGTCACAACATATAGGAACAGAGCATGAGCAGTGGAACGATACAAGTATTGAGATGACGTCAAGTAAAGTAACCACCAATAACACCGAGGTTATACCGCCAGGTAATATTGTGAAAAAACTATACTAGTATCTATTTGTGTGTGTGTGTGTGTGTGTGTGTGTGTGTGTGTGTGTGTGTGTGTGTGTGTGTGTGTGTGTGTGTGTGTGTTTGGGGGGGTCTGTGTATATGAGATAAAGGTGTGTGTATATTGTTTTGTCGTATTGGGAGAGAGAGAGAGAGAGAGAGAGAGAGAGAGAGAGAGAGAGAGAGAGAGAGAGAGAGAGAGCGAGAGAGAGAGAGGGGGGGGGGGGCTCGAGTAAACGGTTGGCCAAGCGGCTGCGTGTTAGCTAAAACAGCCTTGCCTTTGTTCCGCTTTGAGACTGATTGCATCTCAAACTGTTCGCAGTCGAGAAGGGATGTTGGGGAGACTTCACTGCTCACACCATGTCATGATATTCTCTCTCGATGTAAGAAATTGGTATAACGTCATTCATTTGCATATATCACCATGTGTTCGGGGGGGGGGGGCTTCTTGTTTTATCATGACTTATGATACAATAACTTTGTTATTTTCAGTCTCAAAGAATTCAACGGAGTCATCATCAGTAACCCAATTTACAACGAATAGCATTGACCCTTTGACCTTAACACCGATACCATGACGTCATAGTTACGTACAGCAAGTAAGTTATATCATGATCAATTCATTAATTGCTTGTGAAATATTACACAAATTAGGGTCCTAATATGTTTGCTAAATTTGATGGTTTTGATAAATAGCAGTTTCACCTGAAACATTTCTTAGGATCGGAGTCGAGAAGGAATATGCAAATTAACCTAAGAATGAAAACTGACTGGTCAGTGTTGATATTGACTCATTGCATTATTACAATGTAACACACGTTATATTTTCTTCATACATATCATTTCTGTACAGATTTGCAGTGCGTATACCAGACTATTCCTACAACATTGGTTAGTGAGAATGTTGTCCGATAGATAGAGAAGACATTCGTCACGCCGTCCAGTAATAATTTCATGATTAGCGAACATGTGGGTCAACGTTTCTGCCGACTGAGATAGAAAAGAAGTGCAATTATACACTGGCAGAAATAAAATCAAAATTTGATGTACAAGGGTTCGGTTGTTGAAAATACTGAAATAACTATTTAGTAGGCAGTTTACCGTTATGATGATAAATACCATTTACATTAGACTGTCACCAGTCCCATAGATTTTGTTTTTGTCTCATAATAAAATGTTTTGAACTTGTTATTCCTTTCAAATTTTGTGGAGGAAAATGTGGTCATGACAACATTTTTTTATTTTACCCACTTACTAGTAGTCTCTCAAGAGAATTATGGGCCAAGTGTTCACTAGTCTGGAAGGTACACTGTGACGGGCGCCCTCACATATCGGTCAACCCCGCTTACTATGAAGAGAGAGGAGGCCGGTGAGGGCGGAGTGACATAACGTATCTTGTATAAATGTTCAGCCGACTCAGGTCACTATTGCACACAAAAGTTATGTTAATCTTTTTTTATTTAAATAAAGTTTGAAACAGTGCGATATATCTTTACATTTTCATCTTTTCAGTATGAAATTTTAACGCTACATATTTCATAAATTAAACTTGTGGGCTGTGTGATGTATACACAGATAATTACCACTGTACTGTGCTATAAAACATACCTGGGTATTACATGTAAATAGAACAAGACTGGTTGGTCAGATCTGAAATGTTCAACAATATGTCACCAAAATTAGGTCTTCAAGCGATGTTTTTATTTGGGAAAGACCAGACAATCTGTATACATGACTTCTTGGTATACTGTAGACTTCTTGGTAATTCATGAATATATATACGCCCTCTAACATCCAACTAGAGAAATGCTCAAAGGAGGCTGTATGATTTGAGCGTGTGTAACCCACAGGCACTTGTGTCCCGAGATATGTATCAGAATTTTTCTGTCAGAATACAATAAAATGTTGATAATATCGATAATATTGACGTGTTTAGCCAATTGTATATGAAATGGGTAAAATAACGTGTTTCTGTGATCGCGCAAGTCCACTCACCGCGAGATATAGACTACTCCTTGTATTAAAGGACCATCTCCACCTGGAACCATCTGCCACCATATAAATTCAAACTGCCTCAAGTGACGCCCGTATTTCTAAAGAAGTCCTCACTGCACTCTACACACTCCTACTTGTTCTGTTGTTGTTTGAGGGTCTCTACACTTTTATCATCACTCGCAAACCAGAGCTTTTATTTCTTTCGCGAGGTTGTGGTTTACGACGATGGCTTATCAAGTTTTCAACTTTTATTGTGCACACCAAAAACAAAACTTACTACTACCATAACAAATAAAGATTTGGGAAATGGCAATTTAATATCTACAATATGTTATATGGAAAGTTTAAGCTTTCGTACTTTTGGGATCAGATTACATGATTGAATTATGATCAACATTAAGCTTATATGAAACAAAATACAACAAATATTTCGATTAACTTTGGATTTTCTGGGTGTGATTTTGAGAAATGGCAAACAGTTTTTACCTTACAAACATGTTTCACAACTGTCCCAGGATGTGTCTCGTCAGTTATTTCAAGTTCAAATAGAAAATTATCAACGCTGCACGGTTTTATAGCCCTATATGAGTTTTCGTTCTCTCTCTCATGATGTGAACGCAAGCGAGCCAGAGAGCGAGCTAGCTAGAGGGCGCGATGTCAGATTTAAGTCATTAAGATAGGGAGCCTGTCTGTGTGTCTTCTCCATTGAAATCACACTTTTGGGTTTGTCAGTGTGATATTTTTTACTTTTTAAGCCGACAATCGAATTATGGAGCCTGAACCCACCTTAGAAACTGTCGTACAAGCTGTCCAGTCACTCTATCATAGCCCGGATCCATCAGCGAAGGAAAAAGCGTCTAATTGGCTTGGTGATTTCCAGCGATCGGTGAGTGTATCGACGTTGCCCATGTCCGCCTCAAGGTTCCGAACATCTCAAAATGACGGCCCATGACATACAGCGTTAAAATACAAAATTACATAGAATTCATTGAGAGAATGACTGATATTGTACTAGGATCTTGTTTGCTCCATCCATAGACGCCTTAAACATACAAGTTTTGTCCACATGCAATGTTACAGTACAAATGGTTCACGTACACGTAATTTCAAACATGGACGCTTGCCCACGTCGTGTCATGTCAGGCCTCAGATTTTACCGGCTCGTGTTTCTCCCATATCTTTCGCATAACTCCATTTTCTGTCGCAGTTGCAGAATAAGGTTGACCATTGAACATACAACGATGTGTTCGGTATCAAACCCCTTCTTAAAACTCAATGATGATGATAATTATTGGGAATACAGAATCTTCGGACCGTTCCTATCTACCGGTAACCCAAGCAAGCCTGTTTTCCACGAATACAAAAATGGCGAAAATGGCGATGACCATCCAATATTATGCTTTCGATATAATGTTGCATGTTTTATGTAGTTCGAGATCACAGTTGTGATACTTCGACTCGTATGTATCTGAATGTATTATTATGGGACTAAGAGGGACTTGAAATTGAACTTAAAATTCAAATTTGAGGTCAGAGAGACAAATTGTAAGGTTGATATGCCAATCCCTGTGAATGGGAAATGATTATTACTTTTTGTTTCTATCCCACCATATTCTCTTGGATGGTCTTATTTTAGACTTCTTTGCAGTCTCCATACGAGGAAATAATGGGTGGGGCCACTGGCTGGGGGGGGGGGGGGGGTGTCTATACTTATATGAACAATATAAATGATTGTTATCATGTCATTCTGGCCATATTTGTATTATTACAAAGCTATGTTAGCATTGGATTTCCATGCTATGTACATGTATGTACATTTTGTACAACACACTGGTCTTTTCCACTGTGGTTCCTCTGTTTTATATGTGACAGAGTCTATAGTGTTCTGGTCTCCTCCACTGTGGTTCATTTCTTAGACAAAATGGGGGACTACACTAAGATTTGGTTTGATAAGATCATCTGCAGGAGTCTGGAAGGTCCAGTCATTGGTCTGCTCATGTAACCACTTGTCACCCCAGTAGTTGGGGAGCTATGTAACCACTTGTTATCCCAGTGGTTTGGAAGCTATGGAACCACTTGTTTTCCCAGTGGTTGGGGAGCTATGTAACCATGTGTTACCCCAGTAGTTTGGGAGCTGTATAATCATATTACCCCAGTGGTTGGGGAGCTATGTAACCATGTGTTACCACAGTAGTTGGGGAGCTGTATAATCATATTACCCCAGTAGTGGGGGAGCTATGTAACCACGTGTTACCACAGTAGTTGGGGAGACATTACACAAGTGGAACAACAACTGGATGGAAAGTTGTTCTTTTGGGTAAAAATATGTAATCATAACAGAACCCCATGGAGCACAAGTGCCAGTGTGGGTACTCAGGGATATTTGTACTCATGCTTGCAGCATTTCCTGTGGCACTTTCACTCGCTACGCTCATGAAAGTATTGCCTCATAGATCACTGCAAGCACTCGTGCAGTACACCACACTTGCACTCGTGCATCATGGGGTTCTGTCATATTCTGCTCTTGAAAAAAAAACCGCTAGATCATTTCAATAAGATGCATGACACTTCAAACGTAGGTTTTATAGTTGGTCCATCATTCTTTATTCGTAGATTGTCTTATTTTCAATGTATACATCTCAATACACATGACCAATGAAAGTTAAGGCCAGTGTCTTTCTCTCACTCCGTAATATTAGCACCTGTAAGAAAGTCAGGACTCTAAAACTCAATCTTTACTTATGGATTTTTCCATCAGATTTTCGATTAGTTTTCGTAGGTAAGCTGAAATTATTTCAAAGTAAATGTCCATAGACATGTAGAATTATATACAAAAGACTAAAAGTTTGTGTACAACTACACAAATGCATTGTGTCTGTCCAATATCACATGGTATGCAAGACTTACTATACTTTACTATTGAGGACTCCAAAATCTCACAATGGTGGCAGTGGCTAGAAACTTTGCGATGTACGATATCCAACTATTAACTAAAATGTTGTCAGAGTAAAATTGAACATAAAACTTAATAAAAGTAATGTGTTCAAGTGTGCCCTCTATTGATAGCCAAATTTTGTTGTTGTGACTCTTGTGAGTCAAAATGAGAAAAATGGGATTTGGAAACTGGAAAACTTGTGAGTCACCACATAGTAAGGGATATGGGAACACCAAATGTTGTGCATCACTAGAAATTGTGCATCAGTGGCACATCACATTGGCTTGGAGGGCACACTGGTCACCACATAGTAAGAGATATGGGAACACCAAATGTTGTGCATGACGAGAAATTGTGTGTCAGTGGCACATCACATTGACTTGGAGGGCACACTGGTCACCACATAGTAAGAGATATGGGAACACCAAATGTTGTGCATCACTAGAAATTGTGTGTCAGTGGCACATCAAATTGGCGTGGAGGGCACACTGAATTCAGACACAACACTTTATCAAAATGTATAGAAGTATGGTATACTCTTTTGATGGTATTATGAAGAATTCTACAGTAGTACTCGGACCACTAAGTCTGAGAGTAGTAGAAAGTGGACTACATACAGCATCATGTTTTGCCCTGTAATTTACACCATAAAAGCAGATATTGTATTATAGATGTATAGCATCAGTTCACACTTCATCTGTATACAGTATAGAGTATTTGTCATTATTGTAATTGTCATCTACATTGTTATTTTTACAAAGATTTTGTTTATAGTTCATTGTCTTGAAAGTCAATCAGTATACATGTATGGACAGAAAACTTAGGTGGCAATGATTATTTACAGTAAAATCTAAAGTCTACTGGTTTGTCTTATGCATATTATCTCAGACCACTAGAAGTTCTGTGGTCTGAGATATTATGTTCACACACACCCTATGGATGTATCTCCCCTTCATTTGTACATCCATGGTCACCCCCACCCACA
The DNA here is from genome assembly GCF_964340395.1 of Glandiceps talaboti. Taxonomy (NCBI): domain Eukaryota; kingdom Metazoa; phylum Hemichordata; class Enteropneusta; family Spengelidae; genus Glandiceps; species Glandiceps talaboti. Next base: position 3,824,896 of record NC_135571.1, read on the forward strand.
CCCTATGGATGTATCTCCCCTAATTACATTTGTACATCCATGGTCACCCCCACCCCTACACAAACAATCATGGAAGAAGATATTGTGATCAAATAGATCATACATGTATGTATAATACAGAAAGAAGGTAAATTTGTGTGGTCTGGGCAAAAATAAAAATAGCTGGTCCTGGACTTGGGACCACTGGATTTTCTCACCCCTGATTTGCATATAGTTCTTCTATTGTTTCCAAGTTCTATTGTACTTGTATATTGTCTTAGTTATCACATACATCCATAGACATTTGCAACTGCTGTGATTTTGTGATTTGCATATGCTTAGATGTTATTCCCCAATATTTTACTATGTTCAGCCAAGGAAAATAAGAGTGACCTAAGGGGGCTTTGTCATCACTAGCCGAGTAGTGACAAACCCTTAGGTCACAAGTATTTTCGGGCTGAATGAAGAAAAATATTGTACCATAACATATTTATTATACCAGTGCCAGTAATATCAACGGAAAATCGGGGAAAGTAATGACAATTTTGAACGATTTGATATTTTGAGCATAGCAGAACAAGTGTCGTAGACATGTGTTGTTGTGATGTACAACAACCAGGGTATAAATTCCATATTTTTTGTTCCGACTTGACGTGTACATACATGATAAACTATCTGTGGCCAGTGTTTCTGCTAAGGTGTGGAAACCCTAGTCACAGAAGAGGGAAATCCGATAAAATTTACAAAACTTTCCATACCATTTACCATCATTTGGGTGAGGAACCCTAGTAAAATACATCATGGGGAATGCAGGTAGATTTGACCAACCTAAGACGGCACAAGCTGAGTTTATAAGCATTTACTCAAGTGGAAATATTTATAAAGAGTTTCGAGTGAACTATTCTAGTATAATGTCAATGTTGATGCATACTTTCTGTAACATTACAATTTGTGTTATGGCATTGTAACAACTGTTGACTGTACAGTACTACGGTAGAGTGTTCTTGTACATTTTTTGATACGTATAATAAATTACGTCATTAGATCATTTATAAGTTATATCCTAATACCAGGTTTGAGTTCAGTCAATTGAAAGTGATGGTTAAGTATACATTAGTAAGTAGAATACTGTGAGTACCTTTTAGAAACATTTTTTTTACCTTGCAGAAAAAAATTACACCGTAAGGCTAAAAACATATAAAAAAAACTCAGCTTTTGCCCCTGTAACAAAACATTATGCAGTTTATCTGTATAAATACTAATCTGGATACTAATGGTAGTCTCAAGTCATCCATAAACCCATCTAGTCAAGAAAATATGGTAGCTTGCTAAGTGTGTTTGCTGGACTGCAGTACTCTTCATTTCTCACCATGATGTTGTCTTCTTTTTGTGTCATTTTAGGTCCATGCTTGGCAGATAGCAGACCAACTCCTTAGATTAAATCAAAATGTTGAGAGTAGTTATTTTGCAGCCCAAACCATGAGAACAAAGGTATGTTCATAGTATATATATATACTACTGTAAACCTGGACATTTTTGCTTATGATTTATTTTTGCTAATTTCACTAGAAAACAAAAATGCACACATATTTAGGAGCGAAAACATATTTCCGTACATGAACACAATGTACCAGTCTGGTTATTAGTGAAAATTAGTGTTTGAGAACTAACTGAAGACTGTAAAATTGCAAAATTTTCTGGTGGTGAAAAAATCTAGGTTTACAGTAAATTATTCCTCCATATTTCTCTTCATTCAGTCTAAGAAAACACAACTGACCTAAGGGGCCTTGTCACTACGAGTCACCAGACTACATGTAGGTCACTTGTATTTTTCAACTGAATGGATAGACTCAGAAATGTACCAGTACATGTATATACTAACCACTAATTGGTTTAATTAGTGTTAATAACATGTGCAAACAAACATTTTAATTATCCCCTTGGGTACATGTGTTTTAGTTTTGTCTTTTTATTCATGTGTACTCAGTCAGAGTAGTTTAAAATTCAGGCAATGAAATATTTAAAGCCCACATTTTCAATCCCAGGTTCTCACATCAGTGTTATGTTATCAGTGGAACCATGAGGACAGACTGATGAGTGCTGGCTGATAGCATGGCATGAATGTCTGTATCTTACACTGACTACCATGAGGATTACATGAGATTTTTCTTTTTCTGGATCAACTTTTTTAAACAACTGTTTTTTTCACACCTGGATTTTAATCCTAATCCGAACTTGACCTTCAATGTTTATGTTGATATCGACTGTGGTAGATAAGGACAGAATACAAATGAAAACTAATACAAGTAGTTGTCACATTCTGGCTCACTGAGTCTTTGAAGCCTGCTGTAGATTTTAAATTTTTGCATGTATAGTGTTTTTTGCCAAGGTTGGGGAACCCCAGTAACAGAAAGGGAGAATGGCAGTGTTCCTGCATTGAGTCTGTGGTAATGTTATTTGGGAACCCAGGTAAAATGACATGGGCCCAGAGAGAGGCAGAGACAGAGATACATGTATAATTGACATTTGACATGCAAGGGTTCTTGATGTCCAATAACAATGGCCCTAGAGTTGCTTAACTATTGTTTCTTTGTGATTCGCCCAAGACAGTGGAGGTTGTAGAGTAGGGTATTCAGAATTTGCATAAATATAGGGGGAGTATCATCTATTGTATTGATGGTCAATAACTCCTTGAGTGGAAAGTTATTACTTGTGCTCTGTACTGGCCTGGATTTCACCCTTGATTGATTATGATATTGGGTTCATTGTGGGTGACACAAATTAATACTTGTCCCTATTTCTGTGGTCTGCGGTCAAGCCCTAGTCTGGGGTGATTACAGGAGATTTCACCTTACCTTGCAAATACTATACTGTAAAACAATGTATCAAGATCAGTGAGACTGATCACAAGGTTTCATGTGAGATAAACACAATAAAGATAACACACAAACATCCCTTACACAGTGTCTGCTCTGTAGACACAATAAAGATAACACACAAACATCCCTTACACAGTGTCTGCTCTGTAGACACAATAAAGATAACACAAACATCCCTTACATAGTGTCTGCTCTGTAGACACAATAAAGATAACACACAAACATCCCTTACACAGTGTCTGCTCTGTAGACACAATAAAGATAACACAAACATCCCTTACATAGTGTCTGCTCTGTAGACACAATAAAGATAACACACAATTGCATCATTGTGTCTACAGAGCAGACTGTGTAAAGGATGTTTGTGTTATCTTTATTGTGTCTACAGAGCAGACAGTGTGTAAGGGATGTTTGTGTGTTATCTTTATTGTGGCTACAGAGTAGACACTGTGTAAGGGATGTTTGTGTGTTATCTTTATTGTGTCTACAGAGCATGCAGACACTGTGTAAGGGATGTTTGTGTGTTATCTTTATTGTGTCTACAGAGCAGACTGTGTAAAGGATGTTTGTGTGTTATCTTTATTGTGTCTACAGAGCACACACTGTGTAAGGGATGTTTGTGTGTTATCTTTATTGTGTCTACAGAGCAGACACTGTGTAAGGGATGTTTGTATGTTATCTTTATTGTGTCTACAGAGCACACACTGTGTAAGGGATGTTTGTATGTTATCTTTATTGTGTCTACAGAGCAAACACTGTGTAAGGGATGTTTGTGTGTTATCTTTATTGTGCCATCTCAAAGTGAAACCTGGTGATCAGTTTCACTGATATTGATGCATCGTTTTATAGCATTTGCAAGCTGAGATGACATATCCCATAAATTTGCTATGCTGTAAGCATAGAGTCTAAAGACCGTACATGAAAGGGTCTATGCTGTAAGTAAGAAGATTGTCATTCAACAGGAACTACTGAATAAAGCTGGTTTTTTCCAGGCACTCCAGTTTCCTCCTGCACCAATTAGGGGTCGCCCTCACTGGACTCCTTGGCAGACAAGTATTTATTTGATATGCGAACAACTCTCTGCATATTTTAATCCATGGCACGTGATTTTATTCAGAGTCTGTATGCATTGCATAAATTATGAATAGTTTCACTGACCCTTTTTTTTTTTTTGCAGTATATGATTTTAGATAAATTGACACTTTTTTCAGTATTTTATTTCATATTCAACATAGATTCCATGAATGTTGACTAGATTTACAGACTTTTTTTGCAATATTTGATTTCAGATTTAGTCTGCACTGCATAAATCTTTAATAGATTCACAGACATTTTTTGTAATGTTTTATTTCAGATTCAGTATGCATTCCATGAATTGCCGGCAGACTCACACACTTCCCTCCGAGATTCACTAATTAATCACATAGAGTTATTATCAGCTGATATATCACCTGTCATTATGACTCAGTTGTGTCTAGCATTGTCTGATCTAGCCCTTCAAATGGTGCTGTGGAAGAACGCATCTAAAGACATGATGCAAAGGTAAGTTTCAGGTCAACATGTTTATAAAGGTCAAAGGTGAGGTTAGGGTCAAAATGTGTGACGGTCACAGGTGAGTTTGTTATTAAATAAAAAATGAGTTTAGGGTCAAACCGCGTAGAGGGCAAAGGCATCATGGCAATCATCGCCAAGGAAAACTGTTATATATATTCACTTTATTCCTCCAATAACTCCAGAATGGAATCTCTTACCATTATCCATTCAACAATCAAAGACAAAAGACAGTTTCAAACCTGCCCTCTCCAGCATTGATATCACCGATCTCATAGATTGCGCTCACCTGAACATGGATGGGATCGTTCCACTTTCCATTGATAGTTGGCGCTCTTCCCAAGTACATGTACTGTGTAATTAGATTCACTCGCTGTCAGCCATCTTGTCATTCCACTTCAGCGGGCCAGTTGGCAAGTTGGATTGTAATTTGTATAGTAATGCTATACAGCAATTTTTAAACAGAGGCAGATGATGCAATTTGGATCATTACAGCTCTGATAATCCTTTTTGGATGTCTACACAGTATAGAAGTAGAAGAATGTACATTTATGATCAAATTGACAAATTCGAAATACGTAGATACCATTTAGACTATGATTTGCAGCTCCACAGGGATTGAGCACACTGAAAGAACATTTTAGGGACGATCACACAATGTCACATACATGTAAGCTCAATAAACAAACTTTATCGATGTAGGCCAAAACTCTCTGCCTTAAAAGAATGTACACAAGTGTAACATTGACACATTTATATGTGATGTTTCCATGATGAAAATTCTAGCAGTCACACCACTACAATTGATACAATGTGAAAACATATAGTAAATGCATTAGAATATTAGCAGAAACCCAGCACTGTATATCACATTTTAGCAGTAAATTTTGATGAACTTATCAACATCTCAATAGTAAATACAGAACCTGTTATCGTCGAAGGTATGAAAGTTTTCAAAATTTGGTTAGTAGTATGAAAATGAAGTTGAGCAATCACATTGAACATGTCCTCCTCCCCAAAACGAACAAAGTTCATTTATTGAGCTTTTCGTGCGATTGTCTCTTATAGAGTCTTAGAAGAACTGTTTTCAAAGGACTGACAGAATGAGACTATTAAGTTTTACGCAGAGAAGGGACACCGGTTCCAAGCCACTTTTTTAAAAACGGAAATTACTTTTGATTTTTTCAGGTTTGGGAATGATCCAAAATACCTCCCCTTCCTGTTAGAAGTTTTAACTGTAATGCCAGAAGAAGTCAATAGTCGTACTCTCCGACTTGGAGCCAATCGACGTCAAGAACTCACACAAGACTTCAGTCAATCCGTCACTATGATGATTTCTTTACTGGTAAGTGTACACACCATGTTTTCAAGTCTTACTGCACCAACTATAAAGGAAAAGAACATGACTTCTTTACAGAGTGTAACTTTTTATGTATGTTTGTGTGTGTGTGTGTGTGTGTGTGTGTGTGTGTGTGTGTGTGTGTGTGTGTGTGTGTGTATGTATGTATGCATGTGTGTATGTATGTATGTATGTATGTATGTATGTATGTATGTATGTATGTATGTATGTCTCTGTATGCATGTATGCATGTATGTATGTCTCTGTATGCATGTATGCATGTATGTATGTACGTATGTATGTACGTACGTATGTATGTATGTATGTATGTATGTATGTATGTATGTATGCATGCATGCATACACGCTTGTATGCATACACGCATGCATGTATGTACGTATGTACGTACGTATGTATGTATGTATGTATGTATTATGCAATTACTCACTAGGTGAAATAGTAGTAGTAGTATGAAATAATTAAATTATTCACTTACCTAGGTGGTACTATTAGTATTTGTATGATGAATATATTGTTTGTTTTTTTACAGTCAAATTGTCTTGAAAAAACTACAGAAACTCGTTTGTTAACAAAAGTCTTCAAGTGTCTGGCCAGTTGGTTCAACCTAGGAGTGATACCAGCTGATCTAATTGTCCAGTCTAAAGTTATTATGGCCCCATTTCAAGTATTGGTAAGTGTAACTAAAGTTATTATGGCCCCATTTCAAGTATTGGTAAGTGTAACTAAAGTTATTATGGCCCCATTTCAAGTATTGGTAAGTGTAACTAAAGTTATTATGGCCCCATTTCAAGTATTGGTAAGTGTAACTAAAATTATAATGGCCCCATTTCAAGTATTGGTAAGTGTAACTAAAGTTATTATGGCCCCATTTCAAATATTGGTAAGTTATACCAGATAGATTTGGAAACAATTAGAAATAAGTTGTAAGTTACAAATGTGTTTTTTATAGTGTAACTATAATGGTGCTTTATTGATTTTGTTGACAGCTTAATAGAGAGACAACATCAGGGTTACATGAAGCAGCTACAGATTGTATTTGTTCAGCTCTTTATGTAGCAGAGGTGAGTACATTATAACATGGATGGTCAGACACAGACAGACTGGTGGACAGACTGTACTGATGGACTGACTGATGGCCAGTCAGACACAGACAGACTGGTGGACAGACTGTACTGATGGACTGACTGATGGCCAGTCAGACACAGACAGACTGGTGGACAGACTGTACTGATGGACTGACTGATGGCCAGTCAGACACAGACAGACTGGTGGACAGACTGTACTGATGGACTGACTGATGGCCAGTCAGACACAGACAGACTGGTGGACAGACTGTACTGATGGCCAGTGAGACAGACAGACAGACAGACAGACAGACAGACAGACAGACAGACAGACAGAAAGACAGTCAAAGAGACAGACAAAGACAGACAGATTGACAGACTGACTGACAGACAGACAGACTGACAGACAGACACACACATAAATACAGACACAGACAGACTTACAGACTGATGGACAGACAGACAGACAGACAGACTGATGGTGAGACACAGATAGACATTGACAGACTGGTTGACAGACTGATGACCAGTCAGAGAGGCAGACAGACTGACTGATTGTCACACAGACTTGTGTACAGACTGATGGACAGACCGACAGACACAGACATGCTAAAGACCTCTCACTCTGCTTCAGCAATACAGTAAAGCTCAGTGTTATTGTATAGTGCAGACAAAATTTCACTGCAAAATTCAACCTTTGACAGAACACTGGTACTAATATATTTATATCTAAATGATAATGTACAGGATCTTAGCAGACATTTCCAACTAGCACAGGCTTTGTACCAAGGTGTTTTATTGTTACCTGAACCATATCACATGTCAGTAGCTGAAGAAGATATCGACAAGTAAGGATTTTAGTTATTAACCCATGAATGTAGTTTGTGTGTAATTATAGTGTATGGTTGAGTGACTCTCTACACCCAGTAACCCTTAGAATGCCATGACTCTCTACACCCAGTAACCCTTAGAGTACCATTACTCTCTACACCCAGTAACCCTTAGAATGCCATGACTCTCTACACCCAGTAACCCTTAGAATACCATTACTCTCTACACCCAGTAACCCTTAGAATACCATGACTCTCTACACCCAGTAACCCTTAGAATGCCATGACTCTCTACACCCAGTAACCCTTAGAATACCATTACTCTCTACACCCAGTAACCCTTAGAATACCATTACTCTCTACACCCAGTAACCCTTAGAATGTCATGACTCTCTACACCCAGTAACCCTTAGAATGTCATGACTCTCTACACCCAGTAACCCTTAGAATGTCATGACTCTCTACACCCAGTAACCCATAGAATACCATGACTCTCTACACCCAGTAACCCTTAGAATGTCATTACTCTCTACACCCAGTAACCCTTAGAATGCCATGACTCTCTACACCCAGTAACCCTTAGAATGCCATGACTCTCTACACCCAGTAACCCTTAGAATGTCATGACCCTCTACACCCAGTAACCCTTAGAATGCCATGACTCTCTACACCCAGTAACCCTTAGAATGCCATGACTCTCTACACCCAGTAACCCTTAGAATGCCATGAGTCTCTACACCCAGTAACCCTTAGAATGCCATGACTCTCTACACCCAGTAACCCTTAGAATACCATGACTCTCTACACCCAGTAACCCTTAGAATGCCATGACTCTCTACACCCAGTAACCCTTAGAATGCCATGACTCTCTACACCCAGTAACCCTTAGAATGCCATGACTCTCTACACCCAGTAACCCTTAGAATGCCATGACTCTCTACACCCAGTAACCCTTAGAATGCCATGACTCTCTACACCCAGTAACCCTTAGAATGCCATGACTCTCTACACCCAGTAACCCTTAGAATGCCATTACTCTCTACACCCAGTAACCCTTAGAATGCCATGACTCTCTACACCCAGTAACCCATAGAATACCATTACTCTCTACACCCAGTAACCCTTAGAATGCCATGACTCTCTACACCCAGTAACCCTTAGAATGCCATGTACATGTACTGTATTAACTTGAAAAGATGTGTTATTGTACTTATAATAACAAACTTTTCAGACGCATTCTAGCTTTGTGCAATTTATTGAGTTACAAACAAAGACTTGGTTGATGCTTTTTCACGTCTTTTTTTCAAGTAGGAAAACATAGCAGAGTTGTTTTATGAATAAAAAATCCACCAATTTGCCATCCATATGGCTTTTTTTGAAAAAAACAGTTCATGATCAATACATATGCATTTTCAAACTGTGCCTAGACTATCGAATTTTTTACTATTGGATATACAGCAATCATCAAATTTGAGCACTTTAAAGAACAAACTGAATGCCATCAAATGTGATCACTTTCAGGGACAAACTGAATGCCATCAAATTTGAGCACTTTCAGGGACAAACTGAATGCCATCAAATTTGAGCACTTTCAGGGACAAACTGAATGCCATCAAATTTGAGCACTTTCAGGGACAAACTGAATGCCATCAAATTTGAGCACTTTCAGGGACAAACTGAATGCCATCAAATTTAAGCACTTTCAAGAACAAACTGAATGCCATCAAATTTGAGCACTTTCAAGAACAAACTGAATGCCATCAAATTTAAGCACTTTCAAGAACAAACTGAATGCCATCAAATTTAAGCACTTTCAAGAACAAACTGAATGCCATCAAATTTAAGCACTTTCAAGAACAAACTGAATGCCATCAAATTTGGGCACTTTCAAGAACAAACTGAATGCCATCAAATTTGAGCACTGCCAAGAACAAACTGAATGCCTTGTTGATGGCATTGAACATGACCATGGTTCTAGCGTCTAGCACGTTACAAATTATTTTGGATGAGATTATTAGATTACCATTAATTTTGAGATGATTGAGATATTCGTTTCTTACTATTGCCACTATGTTAATTTCTGTGTATAATTCATATCTTTTTAGGTCAATCAATTTTTGCAGAATATTTACAGAATTAGCCGAATCTTTCCTTGAAGTCATGATAAAAATGCCGGGACAAGTATGTATGAATATTTTTCAATCCAAAACTCAAAGCACAGATACAGCTTGTATTCACTTATGCTAATTAGGCCCCATTTACACGATACCGTTGTCAAATGAAAATAGTTGCGTTTGCACCTACGGTTTGCACGGAGACGCCAGAAACAGACATGAAAACGCAGCAATTTGAAAATGCTGTTGAAAGTGGATCGTTTTCAAAACAATTCATTTTCAATAAAAAACCAGGTTGTGTAAACGACCGAAAATGGAACAATTCGAAAATGCACAAATTTGACGTCAGGAATGACTCATTAATTACATACGCACATGCTTAAACACTTTTGTTATGGTTGTGTCTGTGTGACAACATCGTTTACGATTTGTTCCATCTTCAATGTTTTCGTGTAAACAGTTGAAAATGTTTATCGGCCTATCGTGTAAACTTTCACGAAAGCACAAGTATGCAATTAGCATGCATGTATATTTTTTTGGATATATTCTGATAAGAATATACATGTATATAATATATATCATTATTATGAATACATATAATAATTGTATTTCATCGTTCCATGTATGTAAGCAATCATACTTTTTGTCTTGCTTTATTTGTTCATATATGTATTTTGGGCCGATGGCCTCTAAATGCGAAATAAATTTTTCATTCATTCATTCATTCATTCATTCAGTCAGTCATTGATATATATATATATATATATATATATATATATATATATATATATATATATATATATATATGTATATATATATATATATATATATATATATATATATATATATATATATATATATATATATATATATATATATATATATATATATATATATATATATATATATATATATATATATATATATATATATATATATATATATATATATATATATATATATATATATATAACTCGGTGAGTATCAATCTGCTATAAGACAGTGCTCTATACCGCAGTGGCAGAGCGTAATAGTTTTGGTAGTACTGGAACTCTTTCTTGGGTGTAACTCGGAGTTTCACGCATATTGCGATCATCAGACATATATATATATATATATATATATATATATATATATGTGTGTTTTTTATTGTATAAACAAACACAACAGAACTACAGCACAAACAATCATTCATTTAAATATATATTCTGATAAAGTTATGTCCTCACATATATTGTGTGATATCTGACAGAATGTTTCTATTTTATATCCAGGGTTTAGGTAGCCTAGCATCGTTAGATCTGTTGCTAACGTGTGTAGGGCATCACCAGTATGAGGTCGCCGAAATCACTTTCAACTTCTGGTATCGACTCTCAGAGCAGCTTTATAAAGATGACAACATGGAAAATAATGAAATGTTTAGACCGTACATTCAAAGGTTGATAACGGCATTATGTATACATTGTCAGATGGACCCTGATCATGTAAGTATAACCTTGAGATAGACAATGCCTTAGTATGTAGTTTAGATCATATATTTAACAGTTAATAACGGCTTTTAGATTGTCTGTCTGTCTGTCTCTGTCATTCACTCGCTCAGATTTACGATTTCAATAACCACTTCAGGGATCATTTATATGAAAAGTCATAGACATAAAATTTAGTAAAACAAATAACTGAAACTGAAATGCCTGTCTGTCTGTCTGTCTGTCTGTCTGTCTGTCTGTCTGTCACTGTGTCTGTCACTGTGTCTGTCACTGTCTGTCTGTCTGTCACTCACTCAGATTCATGATTTCAATAATCACTACAGGAATGATACACACATACTAGTAACTCAAAGAAAGATAGCTTCTGAGGTGGAATGATAGCTCAAAAATTATATGCTTAATTATGAATTTACATAACATAGCATTAATCTAATTGTACCTTGTTTTGACAGGAGGGGATTCCAGATGAAAAAGATGATTTTGGTGATTTTAGATTGCGAGTTTCAGAGTTAATTAAAGATGTGGTCTTCTTAGTCGGATCATCCACATGTTTTCAACAGGTAAATATAAACACAGGTTTATAAATACAACCAATGAAAAAACACCTGTGTGTTTTCTTTCTTGTGGTAAGCAGGAGTGAGGCAAGTTTCATGCAAAGGCACACAGTGTAATTAGTATCAACATGTTGTCAAAGTTTATACACCACAGGAGTGAAAAATCACAAAAATTGGCGTTAGGCCCTTTTGACACAAACCCCATCATATTTGGAAATTCCTTTACAATACACGTACTTGGTCTGTAATCTTTGTAAATTGTCCTATCTCCTCAGGAAAAACATTCTTTGATTCTAACATTGGAATTAACCCCCCCCCCCCCCCCCCCCCCCCCCCCATATACTTTCTAATTTCTTGGTTTGAATGCTTTTGTAACAATCATGATCCTTCAGGTTTTTCAGTCATTGGCAGTACAAGGAGCTGGTGCATCATGGGATATTACAGAGGCTGCACTATTCGTAATGTGTGCTGTTGCAAAGAACATATTACCGTAAGTAAAGTCAAGACAAATACAAACAAACACACGTAAATGCTACAGAGATCCATTCAGGTTTGGGACTACGTGACAGGGCTATGTTGCATGCTCTATATCACGTTGCTGTGGAACTGTCAAGGCTTTCCCAGTCAGTCCACAGGCTATCCCAGAGTCACCCAGGCCCGGCATACATAGCACCTTTATGGTTGAACAATGAATATTCATGAGGGATGTTTTACTTGAAAGGGAATAAGCACTTTTAAGTCATGAATATTTATATTGTTCTGTAATTGTAGGTGATGTAAAATCATGAAATGACTCTCCAGAACCTATAGTGTATGAAAATGTCTCTATTTCCTGGAGTGGTGTTAAGACTAGATGTGTTTTTCATTGACCAGACTTTAATAAAAATGATTGATGAGTTACGACTACTTTAAATAAATGACTACATGTTTCCTTTGTTAATTCTGTCAGGAATGAAGGTGAAGTGGTTCCTCATGTGGTACAAGCTATTATCAATTTACCAAAAGATGCTCACATTGCAGTCCGTTATACCAGTACACATTTGATTGGACAATTAGGAGAGTGGATTGAAACACATACAGAATATTTAGGTGTGTGAATAGTTATAGGCATAGTGTATTCTGTCTTGTCTGTCTGTTTGTCTGTCTGTCTGTCTGTCTGTCTGTCTTCCTACTTGCCTGTCTGTCTGTCTGTCTGTCTGTCTGTCTGTCTGTAAGTATGTATGTATGTATGTATGTCTGCCCCAGTCTGTGTCTGTCTGCCAGCCTGCCTGCCTGTCTGTCTGTCAGTCTATCTGTGTCTCTCTGTCTGTCTGTCAGTCTATCTGTGTCTGTCTGTCTGTCTGTCTGTCTGTCTGTCTGTCTGTCTGTCTGTCTGTCTGTCTGTCAGTCTGTCAGTCTATCTGTGTCTGTCTGTCTGTCTGTCTGTCTGTCTGTCTGTTTGTCTGTCAGTCAGTCTGTCTGTCTGTGTCTGGATGTTTTGTGTGTAAATGATTCAAAGTGAAAAACCACAGGACTGGTTATCTTGATATTTGGTGAGGATATTATTCTGGATGTCTAGTTGGGAAATTGTTCAAATCAAAATGATTGAACATTTCACGGAAATAGGTATGGAGTTCCACGTTTTAAAATAACTTTGTATTTTTTCTTTATATTTCTAGATCCAATTCTTCATTTCCTAATGGCAGGACTACAGCATGCAGATTTAGCATCAGCAGCAGCTCATTCTATTCAGAGTATCTGTGATGTGCTTAGAAATCACATGAAAGACCACTTTGATGGATTATTACAAATTACCAGGGCAATAGATTCATTTAACCTTTCCCATGATGCAGCAATAGGTCTTATAAAAGGTATGTCGCATGCTTAATAACCTTTCCCATGATGCATCTGTGATGTGCTTAGAAATCACATGAAAGACCACTTTGATGGATTATTACAAATTACCAGGGCAATAGATTCATTTAACCTTTCCCATGATGCAGCAATAGGTCTTATAAAAGGTATGTCGCATGCTTAATAACCTTTCCCATGATGCATCTGTGATGTGCTTAGAAATCACATGAAAGACCACTTTGATGGATTATTACAAATTACCAGAGCAATAGGTTCATTTAATGTTTCCCATGATGCAGCAGTGGGTCTTATAAAAGTTATGTCGCATACTTAATAACCTTTCCCATGATGCAGCAATAGGTCTTATAAAACTCATGTCGCATGTTTAGTAATAACAAGATGTCTTATAAAAGGTATATCACATGGTTAGTAACATTTCCCATGATGCAGCAATGAAGTCATCTTGTATCTGTCTTTCTTTGTTTGACTAGGTGCTGCAATAATCTTAACACAACAACCAATAGACAAGGTGACAGATGGAGTGAGACAACTAGTAACAGTACAGTTGCATCACCTCAGCCAAGTAAGTAGCCATGTGTAGTTATATCACAGAACCCCATCATGCAGAAGTGCAGGTGTGACATAGTCAGGATATTGTGTCAGAGTGTTTGCTGTGTTCATTTTTCTTTTGCAATTTACAGAGTTACAAACAAGGACTTGGCACAGTGATTTTTCAAGTAGGAAGCCATGATAAAATAGTTTTACAAGGCCTAGTAAAAAGAAATTATGTGGTTCCAATTATGCTCAATGTTAGAAGAGGTAGATTAGGTAGATTTTTTTATGTCATTTACTGTAAACCTGCATATTTTCACGACTAGAAAATTTTGCGATTTTACAGTCTTCATGTAGTTCACAAAGATTAATTTTCACTAATAACCATACTGGTACATTGCATTATGCAGAAATATATATTTTCGCTACTACTTACTTTCGCGTTTTTGGTTTGTAGCGAAATTAGCGAAAATAAATCTTACGTGAACATTTCCAGGTTTACAGTATTTTATTTGTTTTCATGTGTGAGTGTCTAGTTTAGGTTTTCCATTGTTTTCCAAATGGTCTCTGTGTTATTTATTTCTTCCTTCCAATCAGATGTACAGCCATTACAGATTGGAGGAACAGTTTTATTTTGTGATGTCAGTTTCGGCACCAACTATTTCTTGCGAGACTTCACACGATTTTTGCGATTTTATCATTTTTTTCTCAAATATGAAAAGAAAAGTTTAGGGTCGGCAGTGAAAAGCTAGGTGGAGTCAGGTAACTTGAACCAAACAATTTTTTGTTAGGCCCAAGTTAAAAATCCAAAGTAAATCTTTGGATTGGATAAAATGTTGTCTTTTACTTTATTTCTACAGCTTGTGAAAGGTGATGGTCCTAAAGACAGTAAAGACCCTACAGTATGGTTAGATAGACTATCAGCAGTCTTCAGGTAAATTAATATTTTAATTTTTCAGTCTGCGATCAATTTATCTTTTTTTTTTAGTTTTAAATTTAACATTTTTAAAAAAAAAAAATAAAAAAAAAAATAATTAATTTATTTTGATCAATTTATCTACACAGTGGACTGGTTTTCTGTCTGTTGTATCTATGGAATGTAATTAATTGGTAATGGCCAGTTTGTGCTGCTGTTTTTGATGACATGTTTACCTAAACGTGACCATAGTTGTAAAAACTTTATTGTAAGAAAGTGTCCACCAAAGAGCCCGTCTTGTTGGGAATTTAAAAAAAAATTACGTCGTCGCACCATTTTAGACAAATTGTCCTGATCAGAAACACTTTTTTTTTGACCTAATGGTAGAATTTACCCTTGCCATTGTTTTGATTTAATTAGGTATGCAAACCCAACCATCAATAATGGTCAAATTCACCCATGTCAGCCTGTATTATTGGAATCGTGGCCTGTTTTATCCGAAGTAATGTCAAAATACCAAGCAGATGAACGAATCATAGAAAGGTGTTGTCGATGTCTTCGATTTGCACTTAGAAGTATTGGTAAAGGTGCTGCTGTTATGTTGCAACCCTTAGTTTCACAGGTTAGTATTTATACAACAAATATTGCCACCTTGGTCAGTCTTAGTTTGTACAAACCAGTATTGTCACCATTAGAAAGCTTGATCAGTCTTAATTTGTACAAACTAGTATTGTCACCATTAGATACCATGGTCAGTCTTAGTAGTGTATTTTCCAGCTGAGTGAAGAAAAATATTAGGGAATAATATTTATTATACAATTGTCAATAATATTTTTTAAAATCCGGGAAAGTAATGACAATTTTAAGTGTTTTGACTCATATTTCAAACACAGGAAAACCAATGACGCAGACACACGTTGTAACATAAACACATTGTCATGATGTAGAACAACCAGAGTATATATATTTCATATTTTTTGTTGAACCTGGTTCGTGCATAGTATAAAGACCAAAGTCTAGACCAAATAGACTTACAACATGCACAACTTTGAGTTTCATTTCTTGTAGGTTGTTATCTGATTATTTGGTTTCTTTACATTACAGATGGTGGTCATTTATCAAGCGCATCATCATTCATGCTTTTTATATCTTGGTAGTATTTTAGTTGATGAGTTTGGCAAAGAATCAGGTTGTGTGCAAGGTTTGATAGATATGCTTCAGGTAGGTATTATGAAATATTACCCTCCAATATGTAGTTATGAAATATTACTCTCCAGTAGGTTTCCTGGCCTTATTTGGGCACTAGTAGTCATCAAATTATCCCTCATGCTGTTATGTAGCAATTATTGCCAAAGGCAGAAAGCCCAGGTAAATAGTTGCGATATAACAGCGTGAGGGGTACTAGTGCCCGAATAAGGCCAGGCAATAATTGTTTTATAACACAGCACATTCCCAGGCATGTATACTTTCCATCGTGAAAGCAAATCACCAGTAGGACTGCCATACTAAATGAATAGTGCCCTAGGGAAAATAGAACATGAATAGTACCCCATTCAATGAGAACAAACAGTCATGAACAAAATTAAGTTGATACATACCTTTTTCGATGACTGAAGTTACAGCTCATTTCATGTTAATGTACACTGGCTCTGTTTGATACAACCATGCTGAAACCAATAAGAAACTGTACATGCTACACCAAAAGAACAAGATCACAATTTCTTGCTACATTTTGTCTAAAATGAAACAAACTATTAAAACATAATGTGACTAGTCACAGACATGCAGGTACCAATGTTGTGATGTCTGCAATGTGGCACTTTAGTTCATTTCATTTACACAAAATAATGCAAGAAGCTATTCATACAATTTTGCTATCTAAGTGTAGCTTGTGCAGTTTCTTATTTGTTTCTGCGTGGTTGTATGTAACAGAGGTGATGAACGGTAACTTGAGAAGTTATCTCTGTTTTCTAGGTTCTTAATATATTTGTCAATGTCTTATTTCATGTGCAAGCTTGTTAATATTTTGACTGTGTTTTTATTTTTGCAGTAATTTCTTTTCTTTCTCCATCCATTTTACCTTCCATTCCCTCTTCCTTTATTTCCATGCTGCTTTTCTTCTTATTCTTCCTGCCATGCTCTTCCTCAGTCTATCCTACCACCATTCCATATTTCCTCTAACTCCAAGCACAGTTATTGATACACGTATCTCTTCTGGTTTTCCTACAGGCGTTTTGTGGTCCAACATTTGAACTTTTACATCAGAATGGATTTAGAAATCACCCTGACACTGTGGATGATTTATTTAGGCTAGCAGCAAGGTACAGACAGCTAACTTTATGTATATAGCCTGCCTCTTCAACATTAATATATATGTATCAGAGATGACCTACACTGGTGCATGCGCATATGAGTGGGATTTTCACTACAGTGCAATACCGAAAACATTATTGCATACCTGCATGCAAATGATGTGCAAATGAGGACGCGATAGTTTGCTACACATGAAATCGTGTGATCACGCTGTATGATTTTTATTGAAATTTGCCGTTTCAGATAAACATATGTAATAATAACAGAACCCCATGCCACGTGAGTTCCAGTGTGGTGTACTCGGGAGTATTTGCCCTTAATCGTGTTCACAATGTTTTCTGCTGCTCTTTCACTTGCTGCACTCATGAAAGTACGGGCACAGAGAACACGTCACGCACTTGTGCAAATACCCCGAGTACACCACACTTGCACTCTTGCATCATGTGGTTCTGTCATATTAGTTCTGAACAGAATTTAAATAATTTACCTAGTATATATATTTCATTTAAATCTCTTGTTATTGTTTTGAGTGGGCTTTTTATTTTCTTAAATGTACCTAAGTGGGCTTTTTATTTTCTTAAATGTACCTAAGTGGGCTTTTTATTTTCTTAAATGTACCTAAGTGGGCTTTTTATTTTCTTAAATGTACCCAAGTGGGCTTTCATAAAAAATTGTACCCAAGTGGGCTTGTATGGGAAATGTAGCGAAGTGTGCTTTTTATGGAAAAATGTACCAAGGTTTGTTTATAAAGACTAAAATATGGATGTATACTTCTGTCTTACAGGTTTTTACAAAGATGTGCAGTTCCCTTTTTACAAAGTCAAGTAATATCTCCATTAATACAATGTGCATTAGCTGGGGTGACATTGGATCACCGGGACGCCAATGCATCTGTTATGAAGTTCTTTAGAGATTTAGTTTACACCGCCACAGGAAATGAGGTAAGTAGTCAATCTTCTTGCAAATGTGTTTCCTCTCTTTTTGTGCCAGGGATTGCTCCGAACAATGATTACAGCAGAAATATCGAAGGATTGCTGAAAGACTGTGCACATTTGATGTTCCCCAAGAACAGTTTTAAGATAGATAAGAAACAGGCTTCCCACAGCCCAGCCGTTACAAATACAAACAACACCACACTCCAGTGTTCTCCACGAGGGGTTTTTGAGGGGCGCACCGCCCCTCTGTTTTCATGGACCGCCCCTCTGTTTACAGAACCGCCCCTCTGTTTGCGTTCAGCGCCCCTTTGTTTTGGTGTGAACGTCTTCAAGAGATTCTATTCAATGCCGTTAATGAAGGAAGTGAACAGCGACACTGCGTCTATCATCATTTATGAACTTATTTATCGCCTTGATTATAACAATGGTAGCCGAAACAAAAACAGTAAATGTAGTACCGTCGTAAAGTAGAAGACGGTACGTTGGTAGTTTCTATGGCCGGGTATATCAAGCCGGTAATTTCCAAGCCTTCCCGTATACGTAATACAGTACGCATACGATGTACGATGTCACGGCAATTTTCGTATTGTATCGATAAATACGAACAAAATCCTAAAATTTATACATGTTCTTTAGAAATAACTACTCCGGTACGGTTCCATGGTAAAATTTATGTCCTAAATGATCACGTTTGGATGTGAATCGCGATCGTAGTACCACGAGGTAGCTCCGATGTGGCAGCCATGTTTGTTACTGTACATTTGCACTGAACGTATTCGGTTATTCTTGGCCCAAATTCGTCACATTAAAAATGTACGTATTTCCGGCAAATTTGGATGAAAAATCATTTTCCATTCATGAAAATTAAAAGGATATCAAATTTTAGAGAAATAAAGGAAAATGAATTGTTTTCAATTAATTTTTATGAATGACATGCACATTTACAAGGTGAAACCAACAACTCAAAACTAAGTGATAGCTAGCCTAGAGGTGCATACATGTACATCAACAATGCCATGTGTTGTCACTCCTGTGTGTAAAACATGCTTGCCAACATTACTATAACATCGTTTGTGCAACTGTCAACCTCCTTCCTGAAATTTTTACATTGTGAATTATGTGAAAGGTTTGGAAATTGGTGATTACAATACATTTCAGTACATTTTAGTTTGCTGAATGAATAAAATAGGAGTTTTTGATTTTGGAAACTTTTTTCACTTCCTAATATTATGATCTGGAAATATGCTAATGATATGCAAATAAATATGCAAATTAGGGCGCCCCTGTATTTTTCAAAATTGTGGAGAACCCTGCACTCCTGCTGACAAGCAGGTACTGTATGTGTACACACATGTCACCACGGGGAACCATGCTCAAATTCGTGCTAGTTTCAATTTGTATATGTCAAAATCTGAACCTGCAATGTGCTGACATTAAATAGCCTCTTTGTTCCAAGGAGGTTGTGTGTGTCTGTGTATGAGGTGGGGTGGGATGGTGTTGTTTATATTTGTAATGAGTGGTCTGTGGGAAGCCTGTTTCTTATCTATCTAAATTGTTCTTGGGATCATAAAATGTGTATGATACGCACAGTCTTTTGGCAAACCTTCAATATTTCTGCTGTATGTTGAACAAAGACACAGACACAACAGTACAAAAACACTATGACTGTAACAAAATGGCATGTGTCAGTAATGCATCAGATTGCCATAGAGGGCGCACTTGTATGCTCCAAGAGTTTAAAGCACGTTTATGACTATGTAACAAAATAGTAGTTAGGCTAAATCAGTATATCAAGTGCTGTAAAAGAGATAAAGAAGGTGTTGAATTCCTGTGTTCACCAACATTTCCTACTAACAGAAATATCTTTACATTTAATTTACAGCACAGAGATGACTATGAAGTCAGGAAGTCCTTAGTACATGTTATTTTCAATCAACACGGAGAACAACTAATGAACAATCTGATGATTGCTGTTGTTTTTCATTTACCTGTCTACATGGTACCAGAAATAGGTGATGTCATCTATGAACTCATGCTGTTTGATAGGCCGGTAAGTAATCATGTGACAGTCATGTGTTTGATAGGCCGCTATGTTTTAAGTGACAGTCATCTTTGATAGGCCAATACAAATCATGTGACAGTTATGTAATCATTTGAGAAATAAGTGATGTCATCTATGAACTGATGTGGTTTGATAGGCCAGTATATCATGTGACAGTCATGTGATCATTGGAGAGGGAGGTGCATGATCATGTACACTCTGATGCTTTACTCTACAACCAATTATGATATTCTATAGTAACATGATATATTATATTTTACTTACAGAGTGTTTGTAGATGGTTAGAAGTAGCACTCAAGGCACTACCTACAGAAACAAGACCAGGGGCTGTCAATGCAACACATAAACAACTTACAGAATTTCATAAGAAGGTCACAAGGTGAGAATTTCAAAGAAAATATATCAAAATTTCAGTAGAGCTGTAGTCAGATCTGTCTGTCTGTCTGTCTGTCTGTCTGTCTGTCTGTCTGTCTGTCTCTCTCTGTCTGTCTGTCGTCTGTCTATGTGTCTGTCTGTCTGTCTGTCTGTCAGTCTCTGTCTGTCAGGCTTTCTGTCTATCTATCTAATCTGTGTGTGTGTGTGTGTGTGTGTGTGTGTGTGTGTGTGGCTGGCTGTCTGTCCATGACAACAATGAGTAGCTGGTGATTTTGGTAATAAATTTGGTATATGTGGACGTGTGGATGTCTTGGGAATGTGTGTGTTGTTACAAGAAGTTGATATTTATACATGGTATATACAATTTTGGACAAAACATAATCGGACTGAGGCTTGTTTGTTACTTGTACTGAAAAGCCGCTACTATTCCTTATATTTAATTATTCAAGATTATGATGTCAAGGTGCTAACGACAACCACAAGGGTGGCCAGCTCTGCCTTTATACAATGTACAGAAGCAATGTTGGTGAGATTTTGTGGCACCAAATAGTACAGTGTAGCAATGTTAGTAAGATTTCTGTCCAGTCAGAGAACTTTTTGTATCAGGTTTTATGATTTTCATTGTAAATTAGGGCCACTTTGACTGACTATACCACTGACAACCTGATTGATGGATTGTATTGTTTTATTGTATTACAGTGCAGAGGAACAGAATTCAGTATCACATGCACTGAGGGACTTTGCAAGACTCTTTAGATGAGGAACACTTGAAGAATTGCAATTTTACCACCCACAGTTTTTTGTAAATGACTGCTGTAGCATTGTTATAATCTCCCCGATAAACCAAGTTGGTAAAGGAAGTCCTGAAATAAACTGTTCAAAGTGACAAACAAAAAAACGTCACAGAGATGTTCCTGTCACCACTCCTGCTTTGCAAAATGTAATCAACCTCATTAATAGGTGAACATAGGATTGTGCCAAATAGACTCAAAGTTAGGGGGGGTTGGAGTGGGAGGGAGGGTCACCTTCAATTCTGTCTTTAAGAGTGATTTACATCAATGGTTGTAATATGTACAAAATTTTCTGAATGCTAAAAGGTCAAAGTTTATTTCAGGTCAAAGGTCATGGCTTCATGTAAATCAGCTCTTTAATATTCAGTATCACCATTTTGATTAAAATTCTTTGTATGTCAATAATAATGACGACCATAATATTTGCAGGTCAAAGGTCAAATGAGATGTTTCTTCTGTTTCTATGCCAACTTTGACCGATGTCAAAATTTGTTACTTTTCACCACCTCACCCTTTGAGTAAGAATTAGATTGTGTACAAAATAGTAGTGTAAGAGAGAGTGTGATGGATGGAGAACAGGGTTTGCTGCATTTAAAAATTATGTACTGATGTATCTGTTATTTCCAAGACAAACCGAAGACTGGACAAAATACAGAATTTAGAAAAAATTTAGATCTGCAAATCAGAATTAGAAATGTGACAAACGGTAGACTTGTAGATTATTCGGGTTATCTTCGTATTTACAGCTGTAAATACAGTTATACATGCAGGTCAGTTATAGAGCTGCAAACATAAATCAGGGGGTGTCACTGTAAACACCGATTGCTTGTAGTGCTACAGGCATATACATCAGGGTGTCAATGCTAAACACCAATTGGTTGTAGAGCTGCAAGTATGAATCAGGGGGTGCCCCTGTAAACACTGATTGGC
The DNA here is from genome assembly GCF_964340395.1 of Glandiceps talaboti. Classification (NCBI taxonomy): domain Eukaryota; kingdom Metazoa; phylum Hemichordata; class Enteropneusta; family Spengelidae; genus Glandiceps; species Glandiceps talaboti. The sequence continues at coordinate 3,847,421 of NC_135571.1, forward strand.
TGTAGAGCTGCAAATATAAATCAGGGGGTGCCACGCTAAACACTTATTGATTGTAGAGCTACAAGCACAAATCAGGGGGTGCCACTCTAAACACTGATTGTGGTCACCCTAAAAACTAAATGGTTGTGGAGCTACAAATACAAGTCAGGGGGTGCCACTCTAAACATAGATATGTTATAGAGCTTCCAATCCAAATCTGGGGGGCACTAATCTAAACATAGATAGATCGTAAAGCTGCAAATACAGAGTTAGCTGTAAAGACAAATGGAGAGTCTCACAAGAAATACAACACGGGGGGGGGGGCTTCTGCACTAAATGCTGATAAGTTGCACAGGTACAAATACAGAACTTGTGTACAGCTGTAAACACAAATGCAAATCAGGGGGTACCACTCTAAACTCAGATATGTTGTAGAGTCCCAAATACACAGTTGACTTCTAAAGCAGATCAGGATTACAGCTGAGAACACACAAAATCAGGGGGTACCACTCTTAACATAGATAGGTAACAGGACTATAGCTACATGTAACCACGTATGAGTTTAAAGAACCACAATAAAAATCATGGGGTGTAGTTCCAATACAGATTATCGTATGTAACCACAGATATGTCAAAAAGCCACAATAAAATCAGGGGGTGTCATTCTAATACAGACTAGAGTATGCAACCACACATAAGTCAGAAAGCTGCGATAAAAATCAGGGGGTGTTGTTCTAATACAGACTAGAGTATGTAACCACAGATAAGTCAGAAAGCCGCGATAAAAATCATGGGGTGTCGTTCTAATACAGACTAGAGTATGTAACCACACATAAGTCAGAAAGCCGCGATAAAAATCAGGGGGTGTCATTCTAATACAGACTAGAGTATGTAACCACACATAAGTCAGAAGGCCGCGATAAAAATCAGGGGGTGTCGTTCTAATACAGACTAGAGTATGTAACCACAGATAAGTCAGAAAGCCGCGATAAAAATCAGGGGGTGTTGTTCTAATACAGACTAGAGTATGTAACCACAGATAAGTCAGAAAGCCGCGATAAAAATCAGGGGGTGTCGTTCTAATACAGACTAGAGTATGTAACCACACATAAGTCAGAAAGCCGCGATAAAAATCAGGGGGTGTCGTTCTAATACAGACTAGAGTATGTAACCACAGATAAGTCAAAGCACTACATTAAAAATCAGGGGGTGTCGTTCTAATACAGACTAGATGATGTAACCACAGATAAGTCAAAAAGCTAGTGATACTAAAGAATTGGATGGTCACTTCCTGAAAGTACAGAAAAGCTATGAATTTTCAATGACAGATTCATTCAATGAATGGCGTTGTAACAACAAACAAAATGCATGCAAAATACATGAATATCTCATGCAGATTAACTAATGTGAGATAGAGAGGCAATTAGTATTCATTTATGGTAATTATATTTGAACTGTAGTTATGTTATGCAAATTTTATGCTAATAACTTGCAGATTATTCACTAGCTTCAGATCTGTTATATTACCCAGGTATTGGATTCTTCAACCTTGGTAAATTATAATGTAGAGACTATCAGACTATGTTGAAGCCACCATCGTGTAGCTTCTTGAAGTGAAAGCATCGTAATCTTGAGAAAAGGTCAACGTTACTTTAATCAAATTCCAGTATTTACTGAAAACCAGGAAAACTCATCAACACACATCCCAAGTGGAAGCTTGGTTAAGACATTGCCTCCACCAGCACCATCTTAGAGTCCACAGAATCCACTGTCTTAAATCCTAATATATGTAGAATAGGAATGTTTGGTGTCAATTTGATCTTCTCGTTTGCCCATGTGCCGAAAATTTGCTTGACTATGTCTGTGATTTTCGATCTAAACATTATGCAACCATTGGTACACTCTAGATTTTGTGTTATGCTTTGCAGTAGATTTTGGGTGAAAATGCTGTATAAAATGTATAAAAAATACTGTTACTATGCAGTCACACCTGTTACGTGGGTAGTGTTGTCATTGAGGTCAATGAACAGCGCCATCTTGTGGTGATATAGATATTATGCAAATAGGTAATGTCTGGAGTTGTGTAAAAGGGACTCAAAGATTATTTTTATCCTATCGTAAAATAGTATATTCCAAGGATAGGCCACCCCAGCTTTTTATGATTCATACCACGAGATCACACTAATCATAGAAAGACTTGTAAGTGTAGACAGTTAAACATGCACCACTAGAGGGCGCTGTTCATAATTTGTGAACAGACAATTAAAAGTATTTAATCTTTTTGTAACATGCCTGCTTGCTTGCAAAGTAGATTTCTGTAGTCAGCCATAGATGTTAATGGTGCCAAGAGTTTGTTGATTGGTTCATTCCAAACAGACTATGTACAGTGTAGTGACAGTGTGTGGATTTCAGGATGGGTATTCCTCAAAGATAATAGAAATAAAAAAATTTGATAAACTTAGCTCAGGAAAAACTAAGAATCATCCTCATTTCAAATAATGACAATGTTGAGGTGGTCACCAGGTGAATTTTTTTGAAATAAAAGAAAAAAAATTGATATTAAATATAAAGCACCTTTCATTCAAAATGGATGCCAGATTTGCCATTACACTTTGAAAAAAAAAGTAAAAGTTACGATTTTTTGAGGGAAACACAACTGTACACACCTTGTTTATGTTGTAATTTACCAAAACAAGCAACTTGAGTATGAAAAATTGATATAAGAAAGACCAGTATTTTGATAGTTTTGTGTTTACAGATCAGCATGTGTCCTGAAATAGTTTATTTAAACCAAGTCTAATACAGATTTAGACTGTAAGATATGTTGTGTTACACCGCCCTCACCGCCCTGCTCTAGAGAGGTTGACCGATGTGTGAGGGTGCCCTGTCACGGCATACCTCGCAGATTAATACAGAATATCCTAAGGATAACTACACAAGTTAGAAAATGTTTTATAGATGTAGGAATAGTACATGCTGTGATTTTATAGTTCACCATTCCAGTCTTGCTTTCATAGTAACCATTCTCCCTTGTCGTATGCCTCGAGTCCTTTCACTGCACTGTACTCGTTCATTGCGTTGATGGGAAAATATGCTCTAATTTGCGAGAATGTCATTTGTATAGACACTTGTGCTATTACTAATGATACATGTGGAAATCAACAAGATTGGGAAGCCATACAAATTATGTAAAGTTTTTGTGATCACTATGCTATGGAATTTTCTGTGAATAGATACCTATGTAGCCTGAAGTCTCGTTGGTGTTCTAATCAAGCAATCATCTGCAGTGCCTAGAATGATCTGTGTTGCAGCACAGCTTTCTGTGCTGAATTTCAAATAACCACAAGAGCCGTATTGAATCCAACTGGAACCTTTGTATAAAGCGATGGCGTTATCGCGTCCACATGTGATGTGCATTCGGACTGGGAGGTGGAGCTGTCATAAACGTAACCCATGTGAACGATGTAGCCTGTTACAAGAACCTGGGAAGTGGAACTGTCGTAAACGCAACCCATGTGAACGATGTAGCCTGTTACAAGAACCTGGGAAGTAGAACTGTCGTAAACGTAACCCATGCGAATGGTGTAGCCTGTTACAAGAACCTGGGAAGTGGAACTGTCATAAACATAACCCATGTGAACGATGTAGCCTGTTACCACCCATAACATCAAGTGTAAAAATATACTGTTTCATTTCCTAATCGACCACATTACAAAGGCCACATGCTAGGCTTGTAAATAAACCAATTGAAACAGTATACTTTTACACTTGATATGAATGCTATAAACAAGTGTAGCACATAGAGAAAGTGCTTTACTTCAGTGTTACTCATTGTACAAGAATCTGTCGATGTGTGATGGATTACTACTGACATGCACCGTTGTTAATTTGATTCATCCATGACTAGGCCTCAACAGCATGGTAACTGGCTAGATTTGTCTGTAAAATAGCAGATACTGTAATTCTAGGCACAGGCTATGATTGCGAGATTAGGAAGTCAATAAGAAGAGTCTAAGCTAATGCTATTGCTGTTAGTAGGAGGAATCCTTGTCGTACCAATGCAAACTCCATCCTTGTTGCCATGGTGTTATGTATTTGTTGCCATGGTGTTGTGTATTGTTGCCATGGTTTTATGTTGCTGTCACCATGGCGCTTTGTATTTGTTTATCTTTTGAACTGTGTATGTAGTCCTGTGATCCTCTTAGAACAGCTGTAAATATATTAAAATTAGTTTTCCTCAGAAATGTACAATTTTTTTTCTAAAAAATATACACTGACGTTTCGTCCAAAATCGAAATAGATGTTTCAGCATCTGAACAGGAGGGAGGACAGTAAATGCATGTGTACAAGATACATTTTTGCATGTGTAGGTCTTTTGTTTGGGCTTAATATGCCTCAGAATGACATTGCATGTTTGTTTTTCAGCCGTGTACCAAGACTCCATACAATTACCCTTCCAGTGAATAGCGCCCTCTATCAAAAAAGGGTCAAAGGTCAACTACTTAAGCTTTATGGCAATTAGCTGTAGATTTTGAGCATTGTTGTTTTAGGTATGCTATGTGTGAAATTCTGTTTCATAGGGAACACTTAGCGTACATTACCAAAGTTATCCATATTGGTACACAGTCTGCATACGCGCAGTTTATCAGAAGATCATGAGGGCGCAATTTGGAAAGAGGTCTCGTAGTTGAATGTTGTACCACACCATGGAGGGCTCAATTTACTGAAAGATCTCTGAAATGAACATTTTACCCATAAAGGGCTGTTTTCTGAAATGTCTCTTTGTTGAACGTTTCACCCATAGATGGCTCAGTTTGCTGATAGGTCTCTTTGTTGAAATGTTTCACCAACTGATAGCGCTTTTCACTGAAAGATCTTTTTGTTGAAATGTGTTACCCATAGAGGGGGGCTGTTTACTGAAAGGTCTTTTCGTTGAAATGTTTTACCCATAGAGAGCTCCATTTACTGAAGGTTTCTTTGTTGAATGTTTTAACCATAGAGGAGTCAGTGAACTGAAAGGTCTTAGTTACCACTAGAGAACACACTTTATTGGAGCGTCTCGTAGTTCTTAATTTTGCCACTAGAGGGCAAACTTCATTGGAGCATCTTTTAGTTGAATATTGCACATTTTAGAGGCCCAATTATTAATGCAGGTCTCTTAGTTGTACATGGCACATATAGAATGTGTAGTTTATTGTTGTCTTTTTAGTCAAATTTTTCTGCATTGCATGTTCAATGTTAAATCATGTCAAGTTAAGAGGCAAGACTTTTTTTTTCATCAAGCAAACAAACATGCAGCAAAATTCATGTCTCAATTTTATTTTGGTTGTTGGTAACTGCCACACCGACACAAGTTTAATGAGCTACTGTAAACAAAAACGTTTGATGTATCCATTGTTGTTTTAAATCTAAATTGTTATTTACAAGAAGAAGTCAGTTTTATTTTGACTGTCAAAGAGAAATTATGGGAAAAAATTTACTTCTTTTCTTTTTAGTGCAAAAACAGTTACCCTTTTAAACTTTGAAATGCTGTGTGACTGTTTACGTTTATACTAAATTCAGATAGTGTTACGTCAGACGTTCTTGTCTATTGACATTCTCTGCTTGTTATGTTCCTTTTTTTTCACCCTCTAATTTCTTCGTAGGGTTGGGAGACAAATTTTGTCTTCTACATCTTAATGGCTTAAGAGTTCATTGTGTACATGTTTCTATTTTCATTTCATTTTAATGACAAGACTTACAATTCCATGTAGTCCATCAATAATTTTTTTTTTCATTTTTTTTTCATTTTTTTTTTTGGGGGGGGTTGTCTTCTTTTAAGTGTTGTCTGTGTGAAGATGACGTTGTTGTGTACATGTGTCTTTTTCATTTAATTAAAGGACTTGAAATACCGAGTAATTGATTTAAAAAATTGATGACCAAGTTACAACCATTTTTTACTTACTTCTGAATAATAGTCTCCAATCCTTTGTAATTGCTTGAGCAATATGTTTGTACAGTTAAAAATTGTAGAAAAAGTAGCCCCTCAAATTTAATCTGCTCACCCCTCTAATACCAGAGATTTTAGTGCAACCCATTCTTCTGGTAGATTAAGTGGACTACTCCACTAACTATATGGGGGTGACTTAGTTGCCCCCTCAGTCATGTATGATAAACAATTCTAGAGTAACGGTATTCAAGTCCTGCAAAGATAACTTGGTCTGTGTCATGTATTCTGAAAAACAATTGGAGTAAAAACCATTTGGAATTGAAATAATTTTGAACTTGTATAAACTTTGTGTCATAGTTTGATTGATTTGGAGTGACAGAATGTGTGTTTGGTTGAGATGTTCATCACTGGCAGGAGCTATACTGTTAAAAAGTATAAATGGAGCTGCCTGTAGGGAAAACACGTAGGGAGAATATACCCCTAATATAATGGTATGCTCCCATCTTGAAATGGGTAGATCTTGAGCTCCTACGCATTGACTGCAGCTGTACAGTATAGCACTGTATATTTTTAACATTGTTTTACAGTAGCACTGCATATCATAGTATTAACACTGTTTTACAGTAGCACTGTATAGCATAGTATTAACACTGTTTAACAGTAGTACTGCATATTAGTATTAACACTTTTACAGTAGTACTGCATATTAGTATTAACACTGTTTTACAGTAGTACTACATAGCATAGTATTAACACTGTTTTACAGTAGTACTGTATATCAGTATTAACACTGTTTAACAGTAGTACTACATAGCATAGTATTGGCAGTTTTACAGTAGTACTGCATATCATAGTATTAACACTGTTTTACAGTAGTACTGCATACTGTAACATACCATTCTACAGTAACACCACATACTGTTGCATACAATACTGTAAGGCCATAAAAAATATTGTTTGGTTCTGGTTATCCGACCCCACCTAGTTTTGCACTGCTGACCCTAAACTTTTTTCTTTTTTTTTACATATTTGAGAAAAAAAAAGTAAAATCGCGAAGTCACGTCTGAAACGGTGGATATGGAAACTGACATCAACTTAAAAAGACAATATGACACTGTTCTTAAATTCTATAATGGCTGTACATCTGATGGGAAGAAACCAATAACACAGAGACCATTTGGAAAACAACGGAAAACATAACTTTCTGAACTAGACACTCGCACATGAAATTAAATATACATATATATATATTTTATTTATATACCTACCCCCCCCCCCCCATTCTAAAATTAGAGCTTAATCTGAACTACACAATTTTTTTTTATTAGGCCTAAGTTGGAATTTCTCACCAATAAAAAATTAACTTTTTCATGAAGGTTTGTTCAAGACAAGATCGATAGCCTAAATTTAATTTACAAACTAATTCTAAGTTAATGTATCTGATTTGGACAGGAGGTCTTGAATGCAAGTCTTGTTCCAAATAGATGCAAAATGAACACTCTTCATTGTTATTCATGCTCGAATTCCCTGGCCTTCATTTTGCACCAAAGTAGACACTCTTGTATCCCAGGGATTTGCTAACGGGCTTGCCTTAAATGGCATGATGGTATAACGCCCTCAACGGCGGTTTGGGCAACCGCGACTACAGCAATGGCGGCAGTGACTGTACCTCTGCTCTCAATAGTGTTGAGCATACTTCCTCCGATATTTCGCGTTCTGGTCTCGGCGAGCGAGCTCCAAAACGTTGAGGGTGCCAGAACTTTCATTTTGGCTGAAATGTAGAAGGCGCCAGTTTCTGGTACGAAAGAAATGTTGGTTGGTCGGTAAGTTTGAATTTTCATTTTTTTATCGTCTGCTAAGTTATACATATTCCTGCTTAAATGGAGTAAGTCGTCCCTTCCTTCTCCGTCGTGCAAAGAGACAGCCGTGAATTCTGGGCTTACAAGAAATGCTGGTAACTAAAGAATTAACACGCCCAGTGGTCAAAATGTTTGTTAATATTTCATACAGTTTTTGTCAATATTTAGCGCAATATTTAATTTTACGTTCAAATGTTAGCGTGTCTTTGAACGTTACCCCTTTAGCCTCGTTCTGATTAACATCCGGGTACCTTTCCGTAGGGGTGTATTCTTGTCAGAAAAAATAACAAAGCTGTTCAACCCATCCCATTTCATTGGGAAGGTAACCGGTAGGTAGGTAGGTTGATTTTTTTTACAATGTTGGACAAGGATTGAAAAACAAGCAGATGGCAAAACATTTCAGATTGAGTTTACATATCTAGATCTTATTCAGTCATTTTGATTTCATCTCTTGTAATTTCTCTGTATGGCAATCGATTTCCATCAATTCTAAAGTTAGGAAATGTACACAATTTTTAAACAAGTTTTTAGCTTCACTGACCCTCTCCTCTCAAGAGGTGTTACAATGTAAGATCCACCAAATGAAACTCCAGAATTATTTTAGTCACCCCTTCTGTCATGTACACTACGGTGGAGATATAAAATTATATGGTACAATGATGTATTAAAATAACAGTGATAACCAACTACAATAATAGTCCCCCAAACTAGAGTACTTTACAAAGGATGCGGATTTCACATGCATAAGGAGATGTGTCCAAGCACCTTCCATCTTGTTTTGAGAGAAAGACAATTATCCCTGTGATTGTTATTGATTGGAAGGAGGCACCTCCAAAGATGAAAACTTTTTTGAAATAAGGACAATGTAGGAGGCCATTTAGACATATAAATTAAAGTCTTACAATGCTTGAATATGATATTAAAATACCAGAACTGAGACATGTACTCTGCAGTACATATTATCTGAAGTGTATTTTGTTGTGGCAAAGCTGAAAGATATTTTGCATATGTGCACTTGGTAAATGACTTCTGAAATTTAATTTGGTTCCAAAATATCACGAATAAAGGGCAAAACATTCCAAGACTTTCAGACTATCAGAATATTAATGGCCCAAAGACTGCTCAGCCCCTTCCCATGGTCATAAATATTTGCTCATTCCTTTTAGTGTACATTGGATATGCAACAGCTTAGTTTAATCTCAATTCACTCTTGTATGCATCATCAGAGCCAAGTGAACCACTATATATGATTATATAATTTGGATTGACTCAAATGCATATGGTCACTTGTATCATTCCGAAAATATAAAGAAATCACTTTAATTGTCAACAAAGTGTGCATTTTACTGACATGCGAAGATTATTTTAAAATGGGAAATAGAATTGATACATTAAAATATCAATAAAACTTACAACAACACCAAAAAGTTCTATGAAATGACTAGTGTAACACACACAAGATAGTTTAAAATGCCTAGGTTGGGCCCGTTGAACAGCTTTTTTATTTTTTCTGGCCTAAGGTGTAAAAAAAATTATGTGGTTCAGATTATATTCAATTTTAGAATAGGTGGAGTAGGTAGATTTTTTATTTTATTTTAAATTTTGTTTTCACATGTGTATAGCTCAGGTAGTTATATTTTCCATTGTTTTCCATATGGTCTCTGTGTTATTGGTTTCTTCTCATCAGATGTACAGCCATTACAGATTTGTAGAACAGTTTTATATTGTCTTTTGAAGTTGATGTCAGTTTCCACATTCACTATTTCTTGCGAGACTTCACAAAGTTTAGGGTCAGTGTAAAAAATTAGGTCGGGTCGGGTAACCAGAACCAAACAATTATAGGTGGGGTTGGGTAACTGGAACCAAACAATTATTTTTTGGGCCTAATTACTCTGCCTAATTACTCTGTCTGTCTGTCTGTCTGTCTGTCTGTCTCTCTCTGTCTCTCTCTCTCTCTCTCTCTCTCTCTCTCTCTCTCTCTCTCTCTCTCTCTCTCTCTCTCTCTCTCTCTCTCTCTTGCTCGCTCTCAGGAAGTGAAATTAAAAAAAGTAAAATTCAATTTCCTATCGCACAAAGAGTACATTATTCAACAATAGTTTTATTCTGTATTGAGAAGTTACATTCATTCACTTTACCTTTAACTATTCATATACTATAGAGTGGATTCAGGAACTTCATGTCAAACCCTGTTGACTAGATTAAATTATGAATATCAGGCTGCATATATTTGACCTATTAAACTCACATATCTTTAATATATTAATAATACCATTTGTGTTTTTTTCATTTTTGTTCCCACATAGTGTCTATGAAATATTTAATTACCATATCCAAGAATGACCTGTAAGGCATTTGCTGTGTGATGGCACTGTGACTGTTCGACTCTATATTCTATAAATCTATATTCCACCAATCATGGATGTATTATACGACCCATGCACAAAAAAGCTCAATCATTGAATGAACTGCTCGCCTGTGCTATGTCACCTTTGCCTGCGTTGTTACTTAACATGACTACATATGTGGAGTGCAGTCTAGATCTGAACCTGCTAAAGACTTTGTCCTTTATTTACATTTTCACCGACGTGTCGTACCGTTGCCTGATGTCAGCATGGTTTGGGGTCTATAGTACATTAGTCACTATCATCTTCAAAAGTGCTTGTTGTAGACTTGCTAATGGCTTTGAACTTGTAGTGAACTGTGTGCACTCTTGGACAATATTAACTTTGAACTTTGACTGAAAATACTCGGACTTGGCACTTGTTTGGCAAATGAACATTTTTGTTGCAGTATCCAGTTAATCACCATCAGTGAACAGGTCAGCAACCGTAAGTCAAACAAGTTTTATGCATCAAATTAGTAGTAGTACTTGTAATTTGCATTGTCTATATGTGAAGTCGATACTTTGAGTTGAATACTCTGAGGTAGACTGCAATATGTCGATGTCATAGATTGCCAATACATTTATGTGTGTGTGTGTGTGTGTGTGTGCATGTGCATGTGTGGTGTATGTGTGTGGTGTGTATGTGTGCAGTATGTATGTGTGTGGTGTGTGGTGTGGTCTTTGTGTGAGAGAGAGAGATTGATTCAATCAGCATTAAGATATACTGAATCATTCCTGAAGTTTAAAGCACAGTTATTGAATATTGCTTTCGGAAGTGCATGTGTTCAACAATATGTTCGATATTTGTACTTTGTGTAACTCCATGAGTCTGAACTACAGTATTCTAAGTTGAGGGTAGGCAAGGGTGTTCCCCAGTACGATTAATAGCAAAAATAAATGTTGAATTACAAAATACAGAGATAAAATTTCAGTTTTCACATTCACGATGAAAAAAACACAATTGACGAAATATGAAGAAAAATAAACTGGCGTTTACGTTTTACAACTATAACTGGAAAGTTGCTGGAAGGGCATTCAAACACATCTTCCATTCCTTGTAAAAGTCATGACAACATATTGATGGTAAGATGAGCAGTCAATGTCTCCTTACATTTTTGACAAACTATTTTGAATGATGTCTGTTGAATATGTTTTTAGGGATATAGTCAATTCTAAAAGCAGCAGGTAAAACTACAACAACAAGGAAGCAGAGCGACCCAGTGGGGAGAGGGGGAGGGGGGTATCTCCATTCCATTCGTTGAAATATTTTTGAAATTTTGGGACCAAACGTTTGGACTCTGGTGCTATATTAAGATATCCTCTGTGTACTAATACACACTTCTGATCAAAACAGAAATATTGCTTTATCAATGAAAATGTAGAGAAATATTAGAATGAATAACGTATAATAGTACTTGTATGCCATACCACTAAGTATCGAAACAGGGAACCTACAGGATTGGTTTTGAAACGCTGATGCACAGCTGCAGCTCGGTGTTAAGCAAAACAATATCGAGCTGTACTGCATAAATACATATATAATTACCGTCTAAGACCTTTGAAGCAACTATCATACATCCATCCACCCTACTTTGTGAAACTTATAGAATCACATAGCTTTTACGTGTATGAAAAAAAGTGATACTTTTACTTATTACAGTCAAAATAATCAGTTGTTTACGCAGTACGCCGACCACTAAATTACGATTGTATGGACTTTATTGCAACATTTTGCAAAATATTAAACGAAAAATAAAATGGCCCAAAGTACGAAAATACCCCTTGCCCACCCTCTAAATTGTCATGTCAGGTCATTAATGTATGTGTAGGTCAAGCTCAAGCTATGTCAAGTAAAGGTAGGTCAAGCTCAAGCTAAGTCAAGTAAAGGTAAGTCAATAGACAAGTTGAATCGAGTCGAATCAAGAGTTAAGTCATGAGTCAAATGAGTTAATTCAGCATATATTGATTTCTAGCTGTATTACTTATTTCCAACTACATGAGTTTGAACTACAGTATTCTAAATAGTCATATCAAGTCAAGTGATAGGAAAGATGAATGTAAAAAATCCAATCCGCATAGATTCCAGGCTAAACCGATCGCGTTCTCTAAGTTGTTCTTTTTCCAAAAACTAATAATCTACATTTTGAGATTGAGAGTTTTAGTTTGCATGTTGAACAGTAGTTCGATACAATACTAAACATTTTCGTACATGTAGAACGAGTAGGTGCCAATATTGAAATGTCATCTGCTAAAGCAGGCGAACCAAGCAATAGCAAATCCATGTAACATCCTACGACACTGTCATATGACTTCTCATTCTACGAAGTTGTCGTTTGCATAAATTAGGAAAAGAGTTGTTGATAGAATCCTTCTCTGTCATGCACCCAGAAATATAGGATATTCTTACTGTCTATGTCATTTTTGGCCATACAACATATTTTGTAAGATTGTGAAATAGACCATTCCACCATAAAGAATCAAAAGCTTTGTGAATGTCTAGGCTAAACATAAATCCTCTGCTACGCATCAACAATTACATGATGATATATCGTCTATAGAATACAGTGCTCCATTAATATTACTCTCACCAGGTTGATAACCGGCTTGTGGGGTGTATGATATTTTCTTTTCGAGGAGCCATGGTTGTGGGCGATGAGAAATACACAGTTCAAAGAGTTTTTGCAAAGCCAGTAGCGATGTAATTCCTCTAGTTTGCAGGATCAAAACGGTAATATGTATTTCGCCCAACCATAGAATGTAAAAAATGTATTAAATGTAAAAGATGTATTATAATAAATGCAAGCTCCCTGGACCATCGCTCGATCCTAGAATGTATATCGTGCAACCATAGAATGTGTAAGTTTCCCGACCTTTGCTCAATCGTGGAATCTATTTTGGGAAATGAAGGAATGTAAAAAAAAAACGTATTAAATGTGTGTCGTGCAACCATAGAATTTAAACGAGGAATGAAGGAAGCCATATACCTCCGGGCGTTCAACCATGGTTCAACCATCATTGTACAATGAAGGAGGGCGATATATATATATATATATATATATATATATATATATATATATATATATATATATATATATATATATATATATATATATATATATATATATATATATATATATAGACTAATAGATCAGCCGTTGTGGGCGCGGTCTAATCTCCCTTTCCCCAAACGACTGTTAGGGCAAGCTGATAAGCCCTGACCGTACTGATGAGGTCATTACAGTCTCGGCGATATACAACGTCCCAGGCACCAATGACACCTTATTAGGTTTTAGTGTCTGTAAGGTCACGTGTTCTGAATAATAGGTCAATATGTTGACAAAGACTGACGTATAAGCTTACGGTAGAAAATTTCAGGTGATAATTTTCACATTTGTGTTTGGAACAAAAGTTGAATTTAATGACACTGTTATAGTTTGTGTCACCGTGGAGATATAAGAGTTCCCTCTAAGTTATACCTCCATGATGTCACGGTGCATCTTATTTTGCCTATAACTTGACTTTTGTATGTACTACTACTACTACTACTACTACTATTACTACTACTACTACTACTACTACTACTACTACTACTACTACTACTATTACTACTACTACTACTACTACTACTACTACTACTACTACTACTACTACTACTACTACCACTACTAGTATACTACTACTACTACTACTACTACTATTACTACTAGTAGTATAAGTATACAATAGACACCAGTGGAAAGATAAACAAAATGGAGCCGCGTTGTTTATCTTTCTACTGGTGTCTATTGTAGGTGTGCCCGACAATTTCACAGGATGGCGGGATTAGCCAATCCATAGACCCTCCACCCTGACTCATCTTATAGTCTAGCTCATATGAAGACCTATGTAAAATTCATTTTTTAAACGTTTAGCGTTTCTTTTGTATGGTAAGTTATTACTATGCAGTCACTACTCCATCTATGGTACCGGTGCAGTACTATGACTTACTTTTGAATACTACTCTCCCCAACTATTTTTCTCCGTAATTAATATGTTCTCGTAATTTTGGCAGACTATTTTGGTGGGGTCCGGACTCTTTTCATCATTTCATCTTCAGACCATGGAGGCTCGCCTTATACTTCCATGTTCAGACATATGGTTTCTGACTTCGCTTGCTGGACTGGTTTTATTTGAACTACAAAGGTCAACCCAGTTCACACCTTCTACAGCAACTCAGACAAAGAGTTGGTTATCACCCGATGCACAAACTTTAATATTAGTTCTGGTAGAGGACTGCTAATCCTGCACATGTCAAACCATAGACCCTACACGTGTAGGGTCTAGTAGGGTCTATGGTCAAACACTGGGTCAGTATTTTGACATGTACAGCTAAAGGGCATAATGTCTGTTTGATAGTTCGTTGTCTTATCTTTTAAGTTATCTTATCTTCATCAATTCATCAATGTAACATCTCCATAAATACACTGTCTGTGTATTTTACACATAACAGTGGGATTACATTAAGGCCATCCTAATTCGTGTTATGTTTCTGATCGCAGCACCTCACAAATCATGACGGGATGTCATTGAGAACTCTAGCAAATGCGATTTGGAGCACTTCCTTCTAGTTCTTTGCCACTGTTCTCTGTTTGTTTCCCCAATAACTGTGATAGTGGATAATGCAGTCTTACATAACTGTGAGTCAACAGTGAAAAAGTCTAGTCTCAATTAATACTTTTGAGTATTCCTGAGAAATTTGCATATAAAAAAGTTTGAGTTGAATTCCACTTCAAGTCAAAATTTCATAATTATTGTAATTATTAATATTTATTGATATGAATATGGAGTATTTCATAGCCTGACATTCATTTTATTTTCCCTTGATGATCCCAGTAACCAAAAAGTGACATTGTAATTGTTTATTTATTTATTTTGCCGTAGCGGGCGTCGATTTTCAATAAATGGTTTTGCTGACTAGAATAAATATAGGGATTTTGCCATAAAAAAACATGATAAGAAGAGTACCCTCATCCTACAATATCATTAAATTAAAGTAATATTCCATCCATCCATCCATCCCACTCTTACTCCCTCCCTCCACCCTCCCCCTTCCCAGCTTCCTCCCTCGCACCCCTCCCCAACGACCTCCCCCAGTCTCTCTCTCCCTCGGGTTAGAACACTTGATGGTACATTTACCGTGGCAATGTGATCTGACCGTTGTAATTGGCGTTTCTGCTATTGGCTATATATAGCAAGAATACTTCATTCTCGATGTTAAAATAATTTCAAACGGATTTGATTGTGACAGTGCACACAGTAGGCTTATCATTAGCACCAAACCATAGCAATGCCTTTCGAGACAATGCCTGGTCGTGAAACGCGTTTTTCAGATCTGGACTCCCGGCTCCCAGAGATCATTGATTGAACATAGGGGTTTCATTCAGATCAACGGACAGCAGGCGATGCCACGCGACCTAACAATTATATCACAGTTAAAAATAATATGTTATTATATACTGCACATGTCCCTGCACATGTCCACTTATTTTCCCGATATCAGCGTTATCACGTTGTGATTAGGACATCATGGTGGTGTGAAGTTACTTCGTGAAAGGTGAGGTGTTAACGATGTAAATTACGCAGACACACGTAGATTGCACTAGTCCCTTGGGATAAGGGGTTGGGTGTGGTTGATATTAAGAAAAAATATGCATTTTATTGCTGGTTTATATTCCAAATTTCCGCATGATTCTCATCCACTCCATGAAGTTCAACACACTTCACACAAAGATTCTGTGTTATAACACCCCCCCCCCCAACAACAAAAACTCATTGAAAGCAAGCGCATTATACTTCATATGGGATGTGCCTCAGGGATAACCTCTTAAAACATTTTCCTTTCCTTTGTTAAAGAAAACTAACCTATTCTCAGTTAAAATTTGAAAAATCTGGGAGTCAAGGTACACATGTTTGAAATAGAGATCAAAATAATATACAAATATTCGTTTTAGAATCCAATATGGCCGCCGAATACTATGTTACCAAGACAATGCAAGATTGTTGATTTCCTTGAAAACAAGATGGCGAACCCCAGATTTCTTTTATTATTTCAAAATACCGGAAACAAGCTGTCATACGGCAAAGTTTCGAGAGAATTGCCAGGTTTTGTTCACAGTGCCATCTGAGAGCTTCTCCTCCCACAAATTTTGATGTGGCTACTATGATGATCACAACTTTTGCCTAGCCTGTAATATCGGTCCTGTATATAAATATACATTATGAAGATAAATGTACAGAGTGAGGTAAAACTAAGACAAACATTTCACTTTTGCAAACTTCGATGTAAGACGTGAGAAAATATCTTCACAGACGAAAAATAAATTGTGTCCAGTGTTGTACTGAAGTTGATTTGATTTGAGACGCGCCTGGCCTGTGTTGTAGAAACATTTAGTGTATGTACAAAACTTGAGTTTCTTTATTTATGAATCAACAGGTTGGCTCAATTACAAGTTCGTTAAAAAGATTACTTTAACAACTATTCGCAGTACACAAATAGGACAGAGACAGTACTAACACACTGCTAAAATTCATATAACTGGTTCATTGAAACATTAAAATCGCCAAAAAGGTCAACTTTCTGATAATTGCCCATGGAATTAAAAAATGACCGCGTCTTGCGTAAAAAGAAGATGGTGATTGTTCGAGCAGAAGGTGGTTGAAAGACTTAACTAGGATAAAAAGAGTAGACGTGGCGCCAAACTTGGCGAGTCAAGTACTGCAGGTACATACGTGAATTCAGAATTTTGAAAAGAAAGAATAGTAATAATCCTAGGAAATTTCGTCTACTTTCAAGAGACGGTAGACGAACCACAAATCTCACTAACTTACCATGAGTTACATGATATTGTTTTCTCGTGCACTGGTTCGAACCTCTTGATCACAATATTAGAACACAGGTATCGTGCAATTGTATCAACTGTATCTTGATTGGAACTTTACAAATCTATTTAACCTTTGACCTTTAACGATTTGAGTATAATCTATCCCATAATAAAACTGTCAGTCTTGCGAATAAAATGATTAATTGCCTACTTAACCTATAGTTCAGTCATGTGGGGGTTTTGGGCGCTCGCCTTTCCCCTACAAATATCCCCAACAGGACAGGACTCTATGTCAACGCTACTGGGCATGTTGCTATTTTACAAGGCAACGATTTCACTTCTTATGCTGAACACTTCTTCAGACTAACTATTTTCTAGTGATACAACCAGCGAAAAAATACCAGTGCGTTTGCTTGCTTGTGGTAAGCAGGAATGAGACAGGGTTTATGTAAAGACATAGAATGTAATTAGTTCAGGTAACTTATCAAAGTTTATACACCACAGTAGCCCGGATATCCCATGACTCTGTTTACTGATAGAACCACAGACAAGGTCTGTGATAGAACACTGCACACATTATAATGATCCAGTTCGCGACTGTTGCTAATTCATTATAACTTCAACAAACATAACAAAACTGACAAAAGCATTGCATGAACCTACATCAAATAAAGGCCCCACCTATTGTTTTTGTATTGTATTGTTGTGTTTACCTAATGTTATCCTTGGGTGAAGTCTCCTTGGCTTATATCAATTATCATTCAAGCAAACGCACTGGTGTTTTTTCGTACGTTGCGGTAGATAATAACTTTGCCAAAGAGACAACAGCAAGTCAGGAAGTCCAGCGAGACAGGATATCGATAAATTTTACTGGCTCCATTATTTGCTCACTGCCTGGCTGACTGACTGACAACATTTCTATCAACATGGTAAAGCTGCACTAGGGGTAACTGGAAAAAAATTTTTTGGAACTGTTTTTGTTAGATATAATGAGTTACTTGTATTATCATAGCACCATGCAGTTTTGACAGATCTGTAGGTAAATGTATCTTTGTACCTGTACACATAGTATGGTGCAATCTAATCAAATTGTGTTTTAGGGTCCGCACTCAAAAATCACCCCCCCCCCCTTGTGATCACGATTTCAATCAGTTCTACTACTTCTGGATTATTGACCCCTTATTAGCACGTACATACAATGTGTAATTATTGACATTTTGAATGAATATATTGCTGGATGTCTGATCGAAAAAAATGATACTCCAGTTAGGGCTAGTGCAGCTCTATTGTTATAGCTTATTCTATTCATCTTATTTTGATCTTGTCGTGGAGTTTTCTAGTTTATTTGAACCCTTGTGTAACACCAACCTTGTATATTTCTAGTGAGCTCATCGCATGGGACTCAACTGTACGTCTGATGATTATAAACACATACAGTCTGAGGGGAGCAATATTCTCACCAAGACCTCCCATTCATTTCAAAGTGTGACATGAACACAATGAAAAATCTCCTGATTTGCCTTCGTTGTTAATTTTGCATCGTGGTAAACGCGATGACTAATACATTCACTTGTCAATAAAATGACACTGATGGTGACTAATTGGTTGGATCGTTCGAGACCTACTCGTTTGTTGCCATGACACCCATGTTCCAGACATTGATCGCCATATGTTGTATATTAGATAGTCAAATATTTGTGTATCGGGACTACTGCCCTGTGCTTGGTCCAATACACTGAAATGTAAACAAAGTCATTTGATGAGGTCGGATGCACGTAGAAACATTTGAATCATGACCTCAATTGACCCATGTCAACTAATGGCTTGATAATGACGTCACCAGACGCGGCTTCTATTCAACTATTATCCAAAGTTTGTATAATTATAGTGTTCGTGTTGATAATTTCAGAAAAAATACACTCTCTGCGAGGCCTGTCCAATCTTGGGTACTTATCACGATCGAGCTTAGATATTGTGACTTAGGGAAAATAAATAACCGAAAAAACTGCATGCTGTCCGATAACCCGATCCTAGTTTAATAAGCCACCAACCCTAAACATTTTCATAAATATAAGAAATTCTTTGTGTTATTATTGACCTCATGCGCATCTGTTTTCTTTTTCCAGGGATGTACGTACATATTTAAATATTGACAAACTATCACAGAAGGGGTATTCTGACCGACAATTCGTTTATTTGTTTTTGGGTGGAAGCAATATTTTTCAAAAGGTAAATGAAAAGGTAAATATAAGAAAGAAATAAAATAAAATAAAATCCCGATCTACCAACGCTGTTTTCTAAGGTCGTGTTTTCGGAAACACAGTTATTTTTTTCGCCTAATGCCAGTGATTTACCATTTATACTACCTGCCTTCTACCACGCCGAAACTTTTACCAAACCTAAGAATAATTGTCTGGCTGTGAGATTGTTTTCACACGGACTGGTATTTCAGAATGATCTAAAACAGCATTGCAACATGGATTGCCTATTCACGTGTAAAATTACTAACCTGCCAGAAGAATAATCACTTACAATTGCCGGTGTCAAAAATAAAAATTGGCAGTCTTGAAAATTTGCATAAGCTTACATCATTTGAGAGATGAAAAATCAGACAGCTGATGTCCTCTACTGTAATAATTAAATGCACAATATTATGATGTAGCACAAAATGAGCCCTTTTTCTTAATTCAAAATATTTTGCTATACATTATTAGGGAAAGGATACCTTGTGAATTCAGTATGTGTAAGAAAAACTAGGACGTTATATAAGATAAAATGCGTTGGTTTTGTTCTTGCAAAATTAATATTAGTAAGGAGCCGACATCGATTCGAATGGAGGTGGACATGATATCTGGGCTTTGCTTAGCAACCTCTGTCAAATTCGTTGTCGAATATTTCTATCGTTATTGTATTTGTCTTGCAAAACAATCAGTCAGCAATATGTGAGAAGTTGCCTAGCAATGCCAGTATTAGCGTGAACGATTCAGTCGTTGTTTCCGCTTATGCAAATTGGTTACATAAGGGGACCAACAAATGGATCTTTCAGACTAGGCTGATGCGTCACTTCCGCCTAAGTTCAGTTCGATGCCAACGCCATACTAACAACTGAAAGTGAATGAAACCAATTCCTTTCGTATCTTGTAACATCTTGTTTCATATCTTATTTTTATTAATCGTATTGAATTTGCAGGGTAGCCTTCCCCTCTGAAGATGGTTTCACATCTAATAATGTCCATTCATGAATAGAACTAACTTCATAGCCACGGAAAAAGGTCATGGCAAAGAAACATGTTATTGTAAAAAAATTATGAACATGAGAACGGTATGACGAAAGGCATGGCGACCGGTAGGTTGTTATCAGAACAGCTATTCTGTATTCTCAACATTACGTTGAAGTCGTGTGAAGTATAGCATCGTGACAACATACCATGGTATCTATATTTAATGACGGTATGCACGTACCATTCATTTTGATCAGATAACCCCAGTTAATCAAACAAACTAGATGACATACTGTGGCCCTAGATGTGTAATGATCACAAAGAGGTCTACATAAAATGTCAAATGCATTTACGATCACGTTATCTCATTATTGAACATTTACAGTCAGACGACAAGCTGAATCAAACAAAGAATTGGCATGGTTATCAAGAATGACATTTATGCAGACCTTGCTTTCTCTCTGAGGGAGACTTCAGTAATTGCATGTGGGGGAGGGCCAGGGAATATGGGGGGTGGGGTGGTGGCTGATTGTATGAATAGTTTTTCAGGGGTGGACTATATTTTAGGAAAAGGGTAATTAGGGGAGGGTCACGTGATTTTACTTTGCCTTATTGTGTTATCTACGTTTGCATGATTTTGTGATTTATGCATCCCACTGCTGCCACCGCTGTCACATCCCACCACTGCCACCTTTGTACGGTAGTCATGGTAATATCAGACCATATAAGTTTAATCACTGCTGGCGACCATGCAGAGGATAAATTGCTATTTGTGTTGTCAGGAGAGGAGTGGGTCTTACAGGAATGAAGGAGGAACAGTGTGAGTCGAGTCAGAGATACAGAAATAGAGATAGAGAAACAGTTATAATTGGGAGGGAGGGCAAGAGTCACAATGGGATATATTTCATCCTTATATTTGAGAGAGAAGTCACAGTGTAAAGAAAAGAACTGAAAGATAAATTTGATGCAATTGAATATATATGATCATGCACATATGCAAAGGAGAAAGTTCCTCACTCAGTTTGATGGTGTTTTCACAATGTGTAGTTTTGTGAAAAAAAAAGCGCCAATGGTGTTGTAGCACAACTGCAGTTTTAAAGCTGTTTACCCACATACTGATCCATGCTTGGTATAGGTGTTCATTGGCTGAATCACTATCCTGTTGCCTATCCAACCCTGTTGTTACCTTTGCAATATACGCGATCAATTGGCTGTTGCTATGGGCGCGGTCTTGTTGCTAGGTATATTTGCATACATTTTTTGAATGTTTATTCATTTACCTATTAATCCCTGTTGTTATCGTTTGGCTATTGCTATGGTCGTAGTCTTGTTGCTAGGATTGTTTGCTACTCTCTCTCTCTCACACACACACACACACACACACACACACACAGACAGACACACATTAGCATAATTTTACCCATCCTCTGCAAACATGCTTGCCCACCCACATACACAGATACACATACCAAACATACCAACAAAGTAGACCACGTCATGACATATAGACACGTTATACAAGAATAAGTTTATTTAAAGTGAGTGCACACTTAAAATCTTTGTACATACAGTTGCAAGAAAACCTCTTACGTTTAGAAAGCCCCCTCCCCTCCCTCGACTATTACAACATCCTCATGATTACGTCTTCACCTGTATCACTTTCCGAATTACCCAGTCTAGTCAGCATTTTTATCTCTCTAACAACGGTAATATGAAAGTAAGTATATGGATCAGAATTGGGTATTTTGTGTATTTTTAATTCTTAACAAATCTACTGTTTTTGTACATGAAAATGAATGTGAAACAACATATAAGCTTGCCAAGGCCTTGTAGGTATCTCAATAATTTGCAAAAAATGAACAGAAGTTAAAAGTAAAACGTTTGTTATTTTACGTACAGCAGCACACATTTTACACACCTTTTACTTTTTTGTATTTTCTTTATAATTTATTGAGTTCCAAATGTTCTCCCTACTTTTCAAAGTACGAAACATGGTAAATATGTTTTTTTTTAAATTGAAATAGATATCAATCCTCATCCATATGTCCACTTTAAAAGTTTGTCTTGTAATATTCAACTTTTCACGTATGGAGCGAATAGTACTTTGTGGCAAAGCTAAGGAAATTGTGGTGAAGATCTCACAGCAAAGCTCCATAGAATACAGAGTCTGTGCTTACAGGAGATTTTGTCATAGCTTGCAAATGCTATTAAACGATCATTGAGATACTGATGATCGCAAGGTTTCATGTTGAGATAAACACAAAAGAGATAACACACGAACATCCTTACACAGTGTCTATTCTGTTTTTGTTTTTGTTATTATTAACACATTTCAGAGCAGACTCTGTAAGGGATGTTTGTGTGTTATCTTTGTTGTGTCTACAGAGCAGACACTGTGTAAGGGATGTTTGTGTGTTATCTTTATTGTGTCTACAGAGCAGACACTGTGTAAGGGATGTTTGTGTATTATCTTTATTGTGTCTACAGAGCAGACACTGTGTAAGGGATGTTTGTGTGTTGTCTTTATTGTGTTTATCTCAACATGAAACCTTGTGATCAGTCTCACTGATCTTGATGCATCGTTTAATTGCATTTGCAGTCTAAGACGAAATCTCCTAAAATATACATATAATATTGTGACTTAAATTCCCATTTAACTTATCAAGTAACTTCGACCCTTATAGTTAACTGTGTCAAGCTCTAAATTGAACGAACATTCTTAATAGTTACTATAATATTCTTGATTGATTTCGAAATTCGTTTTCAATATTTTACTCTGGTCAGATTACTTTGACCCTAATGGACCACCTTAACTTGTAAGGAAAGACCCTAACTTGACTTCCCACTATCTTGAACATACGCTTGGAATATCATAGACAACTACTACTGGATTGGTTTATTGATTTTTAGACAGCTTTGTTGTCATGACAACCTCGGTGAAACCAGCTTAAGATGTAGTACATCTTTATAATGGAAAGTAGTAATTACTTAATGGCCAGTATAATGGTTTAACGTGTCAGTACCATTGCTTGTTAGATTTTATGCTCTGGGAAATACTGCTTACTATTGACAACTAAATGTGTTCACGATAATAGAAGACATAAGGTCTAATATTGGTGTCAAAGTTCAAATGTCAAAGTTCAAGCCTGAATTCTAGCTGTCGTATAAAGCCCTATATTGAGGCGCACAAAAGGTGACCTAAATGAGATTCATATACATCCGGGCACACACTTCGTAGTGTGGCTGTCGTTCCATCATGACGTGCCAATACCCGGCCGGGATGGGATTTTGGCTGGGTAATGGGTACAGGACTATTTTCCCTGGCGGATTCAAATTACAAGCACAAATGCTACAAAAATTCAAAAACTGGGGGTCAAAGTATACATTTCAGCCACAGGAACTTATCTAGGGTCACAGGTCTACTACATTCAGCCAGAAAATAGGAGTCAAATGTCTTGTAATGCAGTTTACATGATTGAATCCAAAATTTCGGAGAATGGATATAAACATTTGTGAAGGTGACAGACTAAACACATAGGTTTGCAATTAGAATGTAAAAAGTTACACGACCCTTTCCTGTCTGCAAGTACACAATGGACTTTGACTTCGTTTTGTTATAAACCCTGCAACCCCAGCCGTCTACGATACTTAATAACTTTTTATGTAAATGTTGCCAGTTTTAAACCAAAACTTTAACTTTTGAAATATAAATAAACATATAATCTATGGTTCCATACAGAGATGAAAACGAGTTGTTTGACAAAAAAGCAGACATTTTTTACCCAAAATTGACAGAAAACAGACATTTTGTCAAAATATGACAGAAAACATACATTTTGTGCCAAAAATGACCGGACCCGACATTTTGTGAAAAGAATGTGGCGGGAAAGTAGTCAGCCCTTAAATAGTAAGAAACACTAAGTCTTGTACAAATATTTACACCATAACAACTCGTTCGGTTGTATCTAAAACATTGAATTTAGTTGTGACCAACATTGGTTTGTTAGCATTATAAAGGCATTGGATGTAAGGACACTTAATCGACTTGATAAGATGTCTTGGACGAGGCTGATTTGTTTGTTTTATTGGGTGAATAAAGCTAACGAAAAAGTGGAGTAAAATGGATGTGTGTGTGTGTGTGTGTGTGTGTGTGTGCGTCAACTCACTACCGCTAATGAATACCTGTTATCATAAACACCGGTACCGTTGCGAATTTCGAACGATATCGATTGAGAGTTTGTGTAAGGACTGTACTTGTTTGGGTGATGATGTGATAGTTTGAATTGGTAAATCCAAGTTTATACATTTTTTCGAGGGTGAAAATACTTACATGAAATCGCGATGAAATTGTTCTGGTAAACAGAAGCCATCATAGTAATGTAGTATGTAATGTCTGTGTGTCTTTGTTGGGTTATGGCAATGCTAAATAATCAATTCAAGTACAGTTGACAGTTGCTGGCATAAGAGGGACTTCCTCGACATTGCAGTGTAATAAATTATGTTATCAACTTGTTCATATATTCTGCCTGAATACCAGATTTTAGTTCCTATAAATTCAGCTTATGTCGCTTCATCTCAAAAAACACCACAGCGGTAAGTGATCGTCTGTATAATATATATCATAACTGCTTATAGCAAGTAAGAGACATGTCGAGAAAACCCTGAAGAACAAATCTTGAAATCATAAATTCTGTGACACTACTAGAGTGTGTTTGTCCTTTCTCGGAAGCCAAAGTTTCTCAATGTATTTTTAATCTGCAGTCTTGATACCAATTTCCTGACTTTAATTTTTCTTGAAACTTTCAGCCATTCTCTGCCCATCCACTGGATTGCCTCGCTTATACCTCTGTGTCCTTCTCCCGCCGAAACCTCAAAATACTGACAGTTCATATGATTGGATGCCAAGCATCCCTCAGCATACGTCACTTCCCGGAAGTGACTCAAATCACACTTGTTCGCTAACAACATAGAGGGCGTCTTGTCCCAATCTCTCATGCTGGTCATTTCTTTCCTCAGTTTCTGGATGAACTCAAAGCTTCGTCTGTCCGTTACTGAGTATGCAAAGATAAATGTGTCAGCCCACTTTATTTGTTCTTCTCGTATGGAATTCCCAAGCTCCTGTAGGGGAAATGAATATAAAATTGAGACATTGCACACGTTATTGAGGAATTTTAATGAAAATAAATACAGGTTACACGGGTTAGTATTTTAATAGGTAAGTAGGGAGGGAGGTGTCGATATCCCATAATTATTTTGCATATGCCTTTTGACAGAATTGTGATTCGAAACCTCAAGGATTAACAAATTTATAATGACTATTGTTACTTTTGAACTCCTATGTATGTATGTATGTACATGTATGTATGTATGTATGTATGTATGTATGTGTGTGTATGTATGTATATATGTATGTATGTATGTATGTGTGTGTATGTATGTATGTATGTATGTATGTATGTATGTATGTACATGCAACATATTCATGGCAATTGCTAGTTTATTTAGAAAGAAAAGTGTTACTATTTCTCCAGATCAGTAAGACCGCTTGCAAAATTTATAGAAAAGGCATTTTATAAACGAAGAGAGCTATTGCATGTTTACATCGGTTTGTTTTGCCACTTTATACTTATGTTTTGTGCTCTCAATCTTCTGTAACTATAAT
The DNA here is from genome assembly GCF_964340395.1 of Glandiceps talaboti. Taxonomy (NCBI): domain Eukaryota; kingdom Metazoa; phylum Hemichordata; class Enteropneusta; family Spengelidae; genus Glandiceps; species Glandiceps talaboti. The sequence goes on from NC_135571.1 coordinate 3,873,314, forward strand.
GTGTAACTCCTTGAGTTGCAAGTCACAATAGTAAATAAACTACTACTCCTACTACTATACACTCATTTAATTACCACAAATCTGGCGTAAACATGATTTGGACACACCTTGTCGTACTACTGCTTCATACAAAAAACAAGGTATGAAAAAGAAAAACAACCCAGCATTGACGTATGTGTAGGAAGGCATACAAAAACGAAAACAAAACAAATACTGATGTCTTGCTGTATAAAGGCTGTCTTATTAGTTTGCTGTATAAGTAGATTCTGTCTACGTATTGTTGTGACAGTAAACAAAATTGTAAGCACCGCACACGTCTTGTGTTATTTGGCAGATGGCCATTGAGATCAAAGAAACAACAAGCTAACACCACTCTGATGAAGGTCAAGTGACCTGTACGTTGACCCCTAGTGTTCGGTTTTACACCAGGGGACTACTCGTACATGCAGCTTTCACAAACGCTTTTAAATCAATAACGTATTAGAGAGTAGCTGATGTAGAATTACCATACCCACGCTCTACACTTGTATTTCAAACACAATTATTAGACAGAGTTAACTGAAAATTCGATTTCTTTCGATAAAGAGCTTTCTATCGAAAGTGCTCTTGTTTCAACGATAAACACAACTGTCTCGGCGGCGACATTTTAATGTTGGTCACGTACATTTGACCCAAGACCCATTATCTAAAAGTTGAAACTTGTAATCTCGATTTTCATGACATTTCTATTCAGTCTCTAGACACATGCGATGTAGACTAAATCAATCACTTTGTCTTGTTGTCGAAATGTTCCTACCTCTTGCATGTTCCAGACAGAGTGTATGCCCCTACCCCTTCATTGTTCAAGATGGTGCCTGTCCCTACCAGGGTGTTCCCACATAAAAGTCCACCCACCCTCCCTCCCATGCTTGTTGCTTGTAGAGTACTTTAAACAAGTGTCACGTATGTAAATGTTTGAAACGTTTAAAACTACCGAGGTAGGATGACTATTCATGAATTGAAAAAGATTTGGGGAGAGAGATGGTGTTAACGGTTGACGGGAGAGATGAATGGCTAGATGGATGGGGTGAACAGAAAGATGGATAGATGGGTGAACATGGTTTTACTGAGTATTGATGAGAGATCCGTCAATAAATGGAGGGGTGCATGTATTGCTCATTGCTTGATTATTTCATGTTTTCATTATATTGGTTTACTGATGGATGGATGGGCAAAGTGGATAGTACAAAGCACTGGATATATGCCTTTGCTGACCGGAAGGTTAATTATTGGCTTGTCTAGCAGGATGATTAAATTTTATAGATGAGTGGAATTACGGATGAATGGATGGAGAATTGTCTAATTGGTTAGTTTGTTTGGATTGACTTATTCAAGGGTAGATAGATCGTTGAAGCTAGAAAATCTGTTGAATAGGTTTATTAGTACATTGGTTGAATGAACGCAATGTGGACGATACTTGGTAAATGGAGTAAACCAATAAACTCTAGAGTACTGTAGCCATGGTGTATCCAATGGAGACCTTAGTACTGCACTGAGTAATGCAGCTACAGAATAAACTAAACAACACCAAGAACAAATGGCTTTAAATGTGTTTAAAAGCACTTACAAAATCTCCGGCTGTATCCAGTAGTTGAATCGTAATGGCTTGTTCATCGATCTTTACAGCCTGTGTGTAAACAGACTCTGGTGAAAAAAAAACACAAGTACAACAATTATAAAGTGACCCACTTTTTATATGATGACGTCATTGGCCGCTAACTTGAAACCTGATTTGTTGATGGCGGCATTCTATGAATGTTTTGAAATGACATTTTCCCTTTTAATTACTTGAAGCAGACAGACAGACAGACAGACAGACACACACACATATATCACGCGCAAGCGCGTGCACACACACGCACACTTTGTCTCGAGCACGCGCACATACATGCATACATGCGCACGCACACATCAAGACATCGTAAATTATCACTATACACACATTTGAATCGCATTTTAATAAATTAAACTACATAGTTTAGAGCATGTTATGGTTGTTTATGAATCATGTTTTTACTAACACTTTATGAAGTAACTGGCTTTAACTTCAGCTGTGGGGGGGGGGGGTACTCCAAATTTTCAGACTACATGGGACGTACGACCCAAATTTAATACATCTACCCGTGAAGTATTTCGACATGAAGACTTCACATATTATTGACCCCATGATTAGGGTCTTTTCAGATGAAAAGTGACCCAGTTTGGTGGCACATTCTATTGAAATACACCCCTTAGGGATGGGAACTGTACATCGCACAGTAACCTAATACGAATAATGGTTTATGTGACAGAATGAATTCAATGTATATTAATGAAAAACACTATTTGCCATCATTTTGGATGTTGTTTGCTGGGCTTGTTTGTCATATTTCACACGTTGACGGGTAGCAAATATTGTACCTTGACATGTTATCTAAATATGCTATTTACTACAAATATTTCGTCTTAGTAAATAGAATCATGCATAGAGACTTTGGAACTCTTCTAACATTGTTCTGACGTCTGCAAATAGTGTCTAACTATCCCGCCTAAAAAATAAAATAATAAATTTCCGGCGAATGTGAGCTTTTGAAACAAATATTTTAGAATAATCTTGATTTATGAAATATACTCTAGTATTTCCGTTGAAAATAGTTATGAAATTGGAAGAAAAGTTACGGAAATATGGTATATTTTGTTACATGGTTTAATCAACTTGTCTGTGTGAAATCTGCAACCGGAATTCCACACCGATGAGTTAGCGTATTATGTCTCTATAAAAGCTGTTTAAAGTTCAAGTAAGGTCAATTTGCAGGCCAATAAACATGTTTTACGAGATACTATATTTTCTAGCGTTTTAGCACTTTTTTGACCTAATGGTGCTTAAACTGCGATTATTATTGTTGCTCAATATTATGGCAGGCGGTTGCGTCGAAATATCGCGTGAGTTCACGGTTTTCATGTCGAGCACGTGCTAGTCAACACAAAGTGATTATCTCTGTCTCATTGTGTCCCTGCCAATACAAATCCGTTGTTGTCGCTCTGATCTGTAATTAACCGCTGAGTGATTACACTGCGATCCACAACGTCTCATAATTTGATACGGCTGTCAATGTGAGAAGCCTTCCAAAGTGCTATCTAAAGTAAGCAGGACTTAGCTAGCATTACTATTGAGGTGTGACTCAATTTTAATGTACCTCGAGGACTGTCACGTTAAACATAAATAACACACTTGAAATGTTCTAGGACTTTTAGCCAGTTGAAAATCTTCGTCTAGCGTCTTAAAACACCGCACTGAGCCTCGTTATGGAACACCAGCTTACTCCGTTTCATGTTAACGTTTTTTTCGAAAAAGGTGATCACATGATCCCAAATACTTTCAAATTTAAGTAAATTTTAGCATTTTCACTAGGATGTGTGTCGACTTACAGAAAAGCACGACAATGACACAACCACCAAGAAATTAAACTGCAAATCTATTGTCTGTATTGTTTTCCATTGGGTCAAGGGTCAAATTTTTAAGAGGTTATTGTCTACACCATGTATACACACACACACACACACACACACACACACACACACACACACACACATACATACATACATACATACATACATACATACATACATACATACATACATACATACATACATACACACATACAGACACATACATACATACATACATACATACATACATACATACATACATACATGGTGTACTACGTGGAACGATGAACTTAGCTTGATCGGATGATACATTTAACTTTTGCAATTCCTCATCCTGCCTACATAATAATGGTGTTGAATTACTCCTCTCATGGAGTTAAGCTGTTGTTTTAGTCTATCATAAACTATTTCACAATAATAGTTGGAGATATTATTTGTAGAGTGAGTTAACCTTGATGTAATAGCACGGACATAAATCTCAAATTCAGTTCAGAACCATACTTAATTGTTACCATTAGTGGACTTAAATGACTGAATATTCTCCGTAATTGTTATCATTTGTTGAAATCTAATCACTAAAATGATATTTAACCGAGTCACTACAATCTAATGAACTCAGATATCGATATGCAGTATACGGTAATTTTCAATCAAAACGGCGGTGATGTTTCAAAGGTTACAGGGTATGGCCGTCATTATATCATGTGGCCCGTAAATAGTTTTAGCTTCATTCAAATGTGAAATAACAGGGTGCTGTAAGGCCTTTCCCTGAGACGAGAGAGAGAGAGAGAGAGAGAGAGAGAGAGAGAGAGAGAGAGAGAGAGAGAGAGAGAGAGAGAGAGAGTGAGTGACAGACAGACAGACAGACAGATTATACAATTATTCAAAATCAATAGTTGGCCTTTCTCGTATTATCTCACATTCTCCCACGCACATTACAAAAATAACACACAAGTGCCATTTCCTATTTTTAATACAGATTTTGAATTGACAAAGTAAACAGTTCTTTCGATTTTGAGAACGCCTGTTTTTGAAAAAATAACATACGTTGTATTATTTACAAGGTTTCGACTTTTGAATGTAAACGATATACGAATGTGTCGAGTATTAATTTACGTTGCCCTTACAAAAGGTCTCCATGGCAATATATGCGTTGCTCGAGGAATCACAAAAGTACCTTCTGTTTTTTTTATGTGTTTTCTATTCAGAAGACAAAGAGAAATTCATAAATACATAGTTGCTCTCCGACTAAACATGGCAAGCCCATGGTGTAGAGTTGCTATTCCCCACTAACAGACAAGGTACATAAAATGACATAGCGCCAAAGAAAATTATGTATTTTCTAATATTAGGACCCTAGCAAGACTTTGATTTTATTTAGATTTCCCAATGATAATTATTCATGTTATGAAATGTTAGCGAACGCTGAAAATAAAATAACACAAGTACTGGCGAAATAATACTAACAGGGAAAATTCTTACCCGGCTGTTTGGAAAGGTAAATTACCAGAAACATAATTTCTTTTATTTGTGGCCTATAATATCAACCGAAACGCATAAGAGCGCGAATACAACTGACACTGTGGCAATCATACACAGCAATAATGGTCTCGAGGAGGAATCATTACTAACGCACTTGCATACAGGAGTACTCCTAGCTGACCTATGACCTTAGCCATCTTAAGCAAGACACGACACAATATTTAGTATTCTAAAGATCTTTGAATGATTCCGTCGAGATGTGATCAGTAATGTGAAATGCTATATATAGAAAAGAACTGGACCAATGTGTTCAGTCGAGGCTTATTAGATCATGCCCTTCTCTCAGTTCTAAACAGTTACCGGTTCTATGCTAAACTCATCAATTCTAAATCAGTTACCGGTTCTATGTTAAACCCGTCACAATTATTTCGAGTTTGTAATTAGCTAGGATCAGTCCAACTACAATTTCGGTACATTGCATGCTGAATTGAAATTAGACCTTGATGGGTTTAAAAGTGGCGATAAGTATGAGGGTTTTGACTTTATTTTTGATTTTTGATTTATAAAACAAATTTATCATGGCTTCCCAATGTAAAAAAAAACATATGCCAAGTCCTTGTTTGTAACTGAATAATTTGCAAAAGATTGATAAATGTGCAAAATATTTGTTATTGGACGTACAATAAGAGACATTTTACAAACGTTTTTTTTCCTGGGCGAACGCCTTTCAGAAAGGCGTTCGCCCAGGAAAAAAAAAACTCACGTAAAAGACGCAATAACGATGGAATAAAGGTAAATACAGGAAAACCAGCCTATCTAACATCAGATTTTAATCAGATTGGGATCATGAGGGCCTAGTCCTGAAAATACCCTTTTGGTCTTCTTGTAAAAAAATAGCATTTTGTAATTAGACTCTTGTGTCACTAACCCCTTCAATTTATAGCGCTAGTTTTCAAGATCAAAAGTATAATGTGAATCTTAAAGTTTGATGACAGCAATAAAAACTTAATTATTACAAATGGAAAGGAGTATTAATTTAGATACTATGAAGTAAAATAACATGTATGTACAACATTACTAATAAACTAAGAACAACTTGGTGTAATCGTCTGGTACTAAGATAAAAGAAAGTACAAGAGGTATAGGTAGTTTAAAATAGGTGTTTTTAATACCTCAGATCAAAGTAAAAAGAAGCGGCTTGTGATCTTAGTTCTTGGGGGAGGGAGGGGGGTGTTTTCCCCTCCTCATAATACCCCAGCTGTCAAATATGACATTGATTGGGTCATTACGGTAGCACAGAATAACGCTTGAAAAAGACCCGTACATCTCAAAGTGTTAATTCTATGTAAATACACGACACATCGGGCCGTCATATTCTGTGCTAAATGCTGAACGAAAAGAGCGTGCGTTATTCAATCATGAATCATGGGAGCTTCTTACGTCATCTCTGACGTCACAATTATCGTCATTAGAACATTGATATGGTCTGTCACATGGCTATTAACCTGAAGAGTTGGACTGACTGGATGGTATAAAAAGCTCATTACGGGCTATCAATTCGAATTTAGAAGTAACCAGGGAAATTAATGAGGCATCAGTTCAAATAGACTAATTAAGTTATCCCTAATGATCATGGTAATTCACTTTTCATTATCTGTTTCCAACTTACGACAAGATATCTCCAAGATGATAGTTTGTAACTATAGATACGACGTGCCGTGCAAGCATTCGACAGAAACATCTTCAAGACATGTCTATAATGTATATGTCTTGCCACCATACGACAGAAACATCTCCACGACTTGTCTGAAAGTATGTTGTGCCACCATACGACAGAAACATTTCAGAGACTTGCAACTATAAGATAGATGTCGGGCAAACATTCGATTAAAACATCTCCGAGACTTGTCTGCAAGATATGCCATGCCACCATACGACAGACATATCTCCAAGACATGTCTGCAAGATATGTCATGCTGCCATACGACAGACACATCTCCAGGAGTGTGTAAGATATATAAGTCGTGTTACCATACTAGAGACACATATCCAAGACTTCTCTTTAAGACAAGTTGTGTCCCCATACGACAGACACATCTACAAGACTTGTTTGTACGATACAAGTCATGCCACTACACAACAAAAAACACCTGTCTAGTCTGTAAGATGCGACGTGTCTTGCCATCTCTGATGCCTTCATGTCTGCACTAATGGAGCAAACTCATGCACTATATGCAACAAGTTTTGGCTGCAGCCAATAAAAAATAGTGATAGAAAAGGCCGATTAGGGCTGAAAAATACGACATATCACCATATACTCCTCCACCACAAGTAATTTGAAGCTATTTCAATCAATGTTAAGGCTTATATATGCTACTAAAAAGGAAGTTTACTGAAGTTTAGTGATCAGAGAAATTTACTGTAAATTCTGGTATTTTCAAAGTTCTTTCTTTTATTCGTATTATAATAGCATATAACATAGGTATATTTTAGTCAATTAATTTGAACACATTAATCGCTATCAACCCGGAAGTCATTTTGTTTTATAAGCTGTACTACCTAGAACTGTAGTGTTATCTTTTTCAACCAAACAACAACATAATCACTGAAAATTATTATAATGCCAAAGATTAGACATTGTACATGTTGATTAGGGGTTGATAGTATCCAGTGGTACAGAACAGGTTGAAATTTTGATCGCATTGAGGATGTGATTTTTGAGTGCGGACTTAAAAGTCAATTTGATTGGATTTGTCGTACTATGTGTACAGCTGCATGATTCACCCGTAGGTAATTCAGTACTGTTCAGGTTGTACGATCTTACGAGATATTACGAGATATTACGAGAAAGTTAGAAAAATAGTCTCAGATTACGTTCCAGTTGCAGCTAGTGAGTAAATTATTTACATCTACGTACATCTCAGCAGAAAAAAGTGAACTGAAAGGGAAAACAAGACTATAAATCTAAGATGTTTTGACTGTGTGTCTTTAAAGATGACTGTTTTGAGACTTTTATACTCTTCTGCCATTCATCATGTGCTTGTTCGACATACAACATACGGATTTTGCGTAGACAGTTTTGTATCCTGCTGTTAGAGCCCTAACATTATGGGTGAGTTACTTTGAATCTGTGTCACCTTACAAAAAACCATGAGCGACCGGTCGGTCTCTTTGAAGATTCTAAATCTATGCGTGAGTTAGTTTGAATCTCTGTGAACGTACAAAAACCACGATCTAACTGATCAGCTTCTTTGCATTCTGACGCTGTGGGTGAATTAATTTGAATCTGTATGAACTGTCACAAACCACGACCGGTTTCTTTGATTCTAAAATTACAAATAAGACCATCCAGGGTGAAAGATAATGAATGCAATGCTGAATGTGATTCAGAAGGTAATTGGACTAAAAGGGAGTTCGTGTTTAAAAGTAACTGAAGAGCTAAATACTGCTCTTCCAATTAATGTACAAAAATAGTATCTATACTACTACATGTCTATTGATTCAGTAGGCAGCTCTTCAAATCTTTCACAAAACGTGACTTGGAGTACCTTTAAGCGTGCCAAAATAGATGATGCATGGAAATCGTCTACTTTAATTATCAAGCCTCGATTACAAAGGCTAAATCTAGTAAAACTGCATAACTTCCATTAGTTAACCCATATTCTTTCAAAGTAACCTTGACGAAAAAAGTCTAGAACCTCTTCTCAGTTAATAAATCTTCACTAGACAAAAACAAATGAACCAAAATAAGACATCGACATTGCCAATGTTGGAACTTTTCATTTTATTTTAGCCACTTTCACGCATTGTTTGCCCAGATCAACGTGTAATTATTAAATATAAGTTTATCTTACTTCGCTCTAAAATAAGATGGCGATGTAATTTACATTTAAATATAACATTGTGCTCTAATGGTTTTGGCGGGAATGGACATGCTATGTTATGCTACAGAGTAAACATTGTGACCTACAACTAAAATTATATATGAATTACAGAAAACAGAAGCATTTGTTCCAATAGTTTTAGCGGGAATTTGTTTTGTTCTGGATATGTAACACAGACAAATAAAGAAGCATTTTGTTCGAATGGTTTTAGCAGGAAATTGACTCGGGCGAACAGTTGTTTCTTATATGAAATCAGAATGAGCCCAGTTTGAGTAAAGCAGGTGACAGGAATTTTAGTTACATCATAGCCGCCGGTGTTTTTATAATGACCGATTGTTATGTCGTCAGACAAGTTGTGAGAGAAAGTAGAAGTCATCAAGGAATACAATTAGGCCAAATTTAAGTGTTATCAGATAATGGTAACCAAGACAACAGGAAGGTAAATTGTCTTGGCGATAGTCATAAAATCTGTCTCTGAAGCGAAATAATCTTCTCATTACTTATTCATTGAAAAATCTTCTTTTATGTATTTCCTGGTTTTAATGTCGTTCTAATTTTAGGTAATATAACGATAGAGGAGATCTTTGAAGCTTGTCTAGAGAATACTAAGTGAAAATTAGCTAGTTTTAGTTTGGATTGGTTGACAGCAATATATATATGGATAAGGATTGGGTATTTATTTAGGATTTTTTAAATTTATAAAACAATTTTATCATGGCTTCCAATATTGACCAAGTATGTGTTTGTAACTCAATACATTGGAAAAGCTAAAAAATGAGTAAAAACAAAAAGTTGTTATTGTAGGTACAGTAACAGTAATTTTACACATTCTGTTTGGCTTTTTACTATGTATTGAGGTTTTTTGGGTCCGCAACCTGAAATCAGTATCACAGCACGATCACGATTTGAACCTGTTTCTGTCATGCTTATGGATACTTTCGACCCCTAATTACCATGTGCAGTTACAAGTACCATGTTTGGGTTTATGTTTTTGTCATTCTGTTACCAGACATAATGGGTAGACAGATGAGGGGGGTGGGGGGACGGTTGGATGGGTGGTTGGGTGGGTGGGTAGGTGGGTTGGTGTAAGAATGGGATGGATGGATGGATGGATGGATGGATGGAGGGTTGGATGAATGGATGGATGACTGAAAGGATAGACAGATGGATGAATGGATGGATGGATGGATGGATGGATGGATTGAAGGATGAATGGATGGATGCATGGATGGGTAGGAGAGGTGAGTAAAAGAATGGATGCATGAATGAATGAATGAATGAGTGAGTGAGTGAGTGAGTGAGTGAGTGAATGAATGAATGAATGAATGAGATAATGGTTGGTTGATGGACAAGGTGAGGGAATACACGAATGCATGAGTGAGTGAACGGTCAAATCACAGTCCAGATGTAAATACACACTTGTGAGACTCTTGTCTAGTGTGATGTACGAAAGAGATGGAGCCCTTGGAAGGATCAGATTGGTTGGATGATATACACAATTTAATTGTTTGTCTTATTAGAATCATTATCAATACAGCTACGGATGTCCTCCATTCTATTTTTTCTAACCAATCAGAATAAACTTATTGAAAGGCTTCATGCTATAGCGAAAGAGGTATACAATTCACATCCTTCACCAGCAGAAGTGACAAATTGGTCAAGTGTTAGAAATGATGTCCACAGGCTAGGTTACTGATCTCGCTAATCGTATCAAATAGCACGACTGACGTAAACGTGCATCAGATATCTAGTTTTACTTTCTGCGCAAAAGCGGAAGTGACGTTAAAGCTGAAACTGAGGTTATGAGCCTCGTTGTCTGCGTGTTGAACATTTGCAGTGTGTCACGCATTTCAATAAAATGGAACATGACATTTCTGTCGCACATAAAAATGTACTAAACTACAAAAGCATAAAATGGATTGTACATGACGGTGACGTAATAGTGATTGACTTACCTAAATTTGGGTCATAATCACCAATGAAACGCTTCGTTAGATACCGTACCACGATTGCTGTAATGAAAGAAAATTAATAAATTACAGTAAATGGAAAACTTATCTTTCTTACTTTGTAACATGTCACGGACAAAAAATTGTCTGCAACTACTTATGGTATTGTACACTGCAACAATTTATGGTATTGTTCACTGCAACGATTTATGGTATTGTTCACTGCAACGATTTATGGTATTGTTCACTGCAACAATTTATGGTATTGTACACTGCAACGATTTATGGTATTGTTCACTGCAACGATTTATGGTATTGTTCACTGCACCAATATATGGTATTCTACACTGCAATGTTTATAGTATTGTACACTGCAACGATTTATGGTATTGTACACTGCAACGATTTATGGTATTGCACACTTCAATGATTTATAATATTGTACACTGCAGCGATTTATAATATTGTTCATTGCTACAATTTATAGTACTGTACACTGCAACGATTTATGGTATTGTACACTGCAATGATTTGTGGTATGGTACACTGCAAAGATGTATGGTATTGTTCACTGCAATGATTTAACAACGTCAAATTTGGCGTTAGTAACAATTTATTGAGACAGGTTGTGGATCTATGGTGTACTAAGTTTCCAATACTTCATTGGGAGAGTGTACTAATATAATACATTGACGATTTATTGAGAGAAGTTTGTACTTCGAAATCGGGCGTTAGTAACAGTAACTTAATGAAATAGGGTTGCATGCCTCTGCATACTTTTCAAGTTTCCAACACTTCAAAGGAAAGTTTGTAATATCGTATACTGTGATGATTTATTGACATAAAATTGCACTTCAAATGAAACTTTAAGTGACACTTTATCGATATAGGTTGCACTTAATATTTGTACATTAGACTACATGAGTGTTTGTACACCACTACAAGTACAAGTAATCGATTCACATCTGGCATTAACGGTGAGGAGAGTGGAAAGTATTATGGGATATAATTGTATGATTTTATTTATAACCCTTATTGCCTGGTTATGAGGGCACTTGTTGGAAGTCTATTACTCCGAGAGTTCTTATGTAACAACTGTTTCCAAAGCCAGAATGGGATTTAGTTGATTTTTTAAACGTAACTAAATTACGTCATAGAATCATTAAAATGGTATATCTATAATACCAGGTTTGAGTTCAGTCAGTTGTAATCATTTATATAGTATATCTATAATACCAGGTTTGAGTTCAGTCAGTTGTAATCATTTATATGGTATATCTATAATACCAGGTTTGAGTTCAGTCAGTTGTAATCATTTATATAGTATATCTATAATACCAGGTTTGAGTTCAGTCAGTTGTAATCAGTTATATAGTATATCTACAATACCAGGTTTGAGTTCAGTCAGTTGTAATCATTTATATAGTATATCTATAATACCAGGTTTGTGTTCAGTTAGTTGTAATCATTTATATAGTATATCTATAATACCAGGTTTGAGTTCAGTCAGTTGTAATCAGTTATATAGTATATCTACAATACCAGGTTTGAGTTCAGTCAGTTGTAATCATTTATATAGTATATCTATAATACCAGGTTTGTGTTCAGTCAGTTGTAATCATTTATATGGTATATCTATAATACCAGGTTTGAGTTCAGTCAGTTGTAATCATTTATATAGTATATCTATAATACCAGGTTTGAGTTCAGTCAGTTGTAATCATTTATATAGTATATCTATAATACCAGGTTTGAGTTCAGTCAGTTGTAATCATTTATATAGTATATCTATAATACCAGGTTTGGGTTCAGTCAGTTGTAATCATTTATACAGTATATCTATAATACCAGGTTTGAGTTCAGTCAGTTGTAATCATTTATATAGTATATCTATAATACCAGGTTTGTGTTCAGTCAGTTGTAATCATTTATATGGTATATCAATAATACCAGGTTTGAGTTCAGTCAGTTGTAATCATTTATATAGTATATCAATAATACCAGGTTTGAGTTCAGTCAGTTGTAATCATTTATATAGTATATCTATAATACCAGGTTTGTGTTCAGTTAGTTGTAATCATTTATATGGTATATCTATAATACCAGGTTTGAGTTCAGTCAGTTGTAATCATTTATATAGTATATCTATAATACCAGGTTTGAGTTCAGTCAGTTGTAATCATTTATATAGTCTATCTATAATACCAGGTTTGAGTTCAGTCAGTTGTAATCATTTATATGGTATATCTATAATACCAGGTTTGAGTTCAGTCAGTTGTAATCATTTATATAGTCTATCTATAATACCAGGTTTGAGTTCAGTCAGTTGTAATCATTTATATAGTATATCTATAATACCAGGTTTGGGTTCAGTCAGTTGTAATCATTTATACAGTATATCTATAATACCAGGTTTGAGTTCAGTCAGTTGTAATCATTTATATAGTATATCTATAATACCAGGTTTGTGTTCAGTCAGTTGTAATCATTTATATAGTATATCAATAATACCAGGTTTGAGTTCAGTCAGTTGTAATCATTTATATAGTATATCAATAATACCAGGTTTGAGTTCAGTCAGTTGTAATCATTTATATAGTATATCTATAATACCAGGTTTGTGTTCAGTCAGTTGTAATCATTTATATAGTATATCAATAATACCAGGTTTGAGTTCAGTCAGTTGTAATCATTTATATAGTATATCAATAATACCAGGTTTGTGTTCAGTCAGTTGTAATCATTTATATAGTATATCAATAATACCAGGTTTGAGTTCAGTCAGTTGTAATCATTTATATAGTATATCAATAATACCAGGTTTGAGTTCAGTCAGTTGTAATCATTTATATAGTATATCAATAATACCAGGTTTGAGTTCAGTCAGTTGTAATCATTTATATAGTATATCAATAATACCAGGTTTGAGTTCAGTCAGTTGTAATCATTTATATAGTACATCTATAATACCAGGTTTGAGTTCAGTTTGTTGTTAGTGATGGTTAAGTATGCTTTGGGAAGTAGAACACTGCGAGCTCCTTCTGAATATGCAGCAAAACCACAGACACTTGTTTCCCCGAGATATGTTTCAAAGTACAATGAAATATCGATACATATTGACATATTTGGTCGATACTATATGTAAGGGGTCAAATAACCTGGGTTTTTAGGATCACGTAAGTCCACACACCGGTGTATATACCCGCGGTGTTTAGACTTACGCGATCCTAGAAACCCGTGTTACTTTACCCCTTTCATTTATTATCGGTCAAAAAGCAATATTATCGATATTTTATTGTATTCTGAAACATATCTCGGGGAACAAGCGCCACACTTATTCTCAACAATGGATAATTTCAGTTTGTGTCACAAACCGAGTGAGTGATCTATATCCCCAGTGCAATGTACATACTTTGAGACATCTTATTTGTAAAACACGTGTGTCAAGTTAGATGAGATAACACAGAGACTGTCTTTGTCCTATATTAGAAAGAGCTAGAAGAGAAAAATCACACACAGTGTCTATGCGTTGACCCTACGGTGGCAAAGGTCAAAGGTTCATCCTGGCGCACTAGGTTTCAAAGGGAAAAGTAATAAAATGTACAATAACAGCAGGATAAACGCAACAACATGACGTCATGATTGACAGGCCGAAGGGAGATTTTAATAAGAGAAGACTTCACTTACAAAATCAACTATGATATGAACATATGTGCATAGTTAGAAACTGCCCTGTAATCATCACGTGTTTGGATTCCCTCGGGATTGTCAAATAGATTAGATTCCATCCTTTGGTAACGAAATCGAACATACTTATGGCTTCGATTCCAAGGACCCGGATGTTGTTTACTTGTAGTGGCTGTGAATTTTTACGACATTCTAAGTGATTGACAATGTCGTCGTAAAAAGGTAATTTGCGCAGACGGTATCAACATTAAAGACATTAATCCCACGGCAAAACATGAGTTGAAGCTTTTCGGTTGGTCATAAAAGTCCCCAACGTGAAGTTATGGTTGAGGTGTTCGGTAGTAATTATTTTAATGCGTCAATCAATTAAACACGTTTCAAGTCACACGACACCATCTTATACCCAAAATACTGTTATATTATTATAACTACATATTATAATTTTTAACGAAAAAAAAATTATCTGACATTTTGAAAATGTAATAGATTTTAGGGATTTTTCTATTTGTGCATAGATTCATTACTGTTTTCAAGAACTGAGGCGTATATGTAACTCTAGTCCAAGCAAATCGAGATCTCATGATTTTGACTTGTTTAGACGAGGAAAGAACCATATACAGTACTCACTCACTCACTCATTCACTCACTCACTCACTCACTCACTCACTCACTCACTCACTCACCCACCCACCCATCCACCCAGTTAGTCACTCAATGTACCAGTCAATCAATCAATCGATCAAACTAACAAACAATCAATCAATCAACCAAACAAACAAACAATCAGTCAGTCAGTCAGTCAGTCAGTCAGTCAATCAATCAACAAACCAACCAACCAACCAACCAACCAATCAATCAACTAATCAATCAATCCACAAGCGATGTTGTAAGTACACCTCGCTGTATGCATAACTTTGCCCAGTTTCTTTTTATCTGTTTAACCGACTTGGAATAATTTATTATATGCCAAGTAATCCTATAACCATACTGAAATAAAAGTACACAGACCCATATAAAACATGTATACATTCAGTGCACAGCCTCAAGGCTTTCATTTCAATGTATATAAGTGATTTTCTTACTTTGAACAACACCAGGGGATTGTTTTTATAGCACGGTAATCACTCATGGCGTAAAAGATTCAGTAAATAGTCTGACCTAGACTTATTTTCTTTCAACAATTTCTATTAGTACCTCAGGACATCAAGTCCCTCGATGACTTCACTGACTTCCATGTAAGTCAGTTTGTTGTTGTATGATGAACGACTTATGGGATTCAGCTTTCTCATGGTCAGCTATGCGGAGGGAGGGGGGGGGCATAGAGGTGTCTGGATTGACCCTGAAAGTGTTTCTTATGAATGCTAACAAGTTCGGAATAACCCAATGACAATTGCAAAGATCAGAGAAGGCGCTGATAATGTAAAATCGAGGTCCATTTAGCGAATGAGTAAGCTCTAAAAATGATTAAGTATGAATTTTATGGTAGGATAATTCCTCCCAAGGACAGAAGTTAACCATAAAAAACTGCTCATCTGTTTTCATCGACAGGCTCGTACACGATGTTCTGTTAAAAACCCGTCCGATATGTTTATTTCTTTGAATAAAACTTACATTTTTCAACAATAAGCAAATTATTTGGGGGAAGAGTTACGATATTTGAAATTTTATATCAAATTTCTTGAAGAAACCCGATGAGGTGCGATACTTGTCAAAGATTTCGTACTGATATTTGCACACGTTATCGAAAATGATACAACAAATGATGATGTATGTATGTATGTATGTATGTATGTATGTATGTATGTATGTATGTATATGTATGTATGTATGTATGTATGTATGGTGATGATGATCGGTGAAGTCACATACGACATTAAACTCAATGTCACGTGCACTGTGAGGTATCTTTTGCGACGTCAACGGACATGAATTTTTGGAGGTAATTACGTACAAATCGAAAACGTTAGGTTTGAATGTCCTCATCCTTCAGGGCCAACCAAACATGACGCATAAGAAGAGTTCCTCAATCTCTATGACAACCAAACATATACATTGCAAATATAAAGCCTCTTCAGGTTAATCGGATTCTTCGTGTTCTTTATTGAACCATGATTACTCCGACAACAAGGACAACAAATTCGAAATAAGTTGATTTAGTAACTTCATATTAATCCCTTCACCGCACGTAGGAGATAGCAATAAATTGGAATTGAAAACGTGTTCGATTAGATTGTCCCAAACCAACTACTGGCACACTGAGGGAAACATATTGGAGGCATTTGATATTATTTAGAATTTTTGTAATCATTGCAACCAACCAACCAACAAAGAAACAAACCAATAAACAATCAAACCAACTAACTTAATCAACCAACTATCCAACTCACAGGCCAACCAACCAATCGACCGACTGATTAAGTAACCAACCAGCCAGTCGATCAACCAACCATTCGACAGACCAACCAAGCGTGACAAGCTAATAAATCCGATCAAAACAAAACCAACCAACCAACCAAACACGCACAAAAAACAACAACAAACAACCGACTAACCAAGGGACCGACCGACCGAACAGTTAACCAACCAACCAACCAACCAACCACCCGATCGACCACCCAATCAATCGACCGACTAACCAATCACCCGATCAATCATCAAACAGTCAACCAACCAACCGACCGACCGACTGTCCAACCAATCAACCAATTTGAGAACACACAAGTCATGAAGTGAACAAGCCAACTATGTGAGTCATTCCTTTGAAGGTCTTGCGATGAGTAACAATAGAAAGGTCATCCTAGGATAGGCATTTGATGTATATTATGTGTGTGTGTGTGTGTGTGTGTGTGTGTGTGTGTGTGTGTGTGTGTGTGTGTGTGTGTGTTGATTATGATGAGGGGAGAGGGGCACAATCACCTCCTGTGTTTTCACATTCACCTAGCTTACGTGACATATGCATCTAGTCATGCTTGCAGACAAAGTAAGTCGGGACTCGGTTCTAACACTCCCATTTACAGGCAATAGTAACTAGGCCATCCACTTGACGACAGGATGTCACTTTATATTTTATGTAAATCAAAACATTGAATATTACTCATAACTGATAAGAATATCATATTTTGATATCCAAACATAAATATTGAAACAAAATGTTGATAACGATTCAAAATAAAGTCTCGTTTCTCCTATTATAATCTAGAGTAACATCATGACCAGTCCACCCAGCTGTATAACTGGGGACCTGGTAGGATAGAGGTTGCAATGTGAATGCTTTAATCCTATGCGCTTATGCTACAATGGATTGTGTGCTCCCCAGCGCGTTAACTCGGTAAGTAAAGGGCAGTTGTGCCGTTATAGATCCGTGCCAGGGGAAATAATTGTAACGCGCTTTGAGCACAAAGTGAGTGCTATATGAAAACCAACATTAGTAGTAGTAGTAGTAGTAGTAGTAGTAGTAGTAGTAGTAGTAGTAGTAGTAGTAGTAGTAGTAGTACACTGAGAAAAACGGGAATTTCACACTTTTTTTGGCGGGTATATGCTTAGCAGCGAAACAGTTGATTACAATTGAAGGTTTACTGTACCACAGGCACCGTAACGGTGTTATTCACAGATTCAATCGGAAATCTTTCACTTCACGTCATTCAGTAATAGTATACGTTAATCACGTGATCTACATTTTAGACATCGCATGTAGTCAGCTAAATCTAACTTCATTTTCGGCTTTAGTGACGTATTAACTGGAATCGGTGTATATACGGTTTCACAGCCATGCATGTCTTAATGAGAGAGGGGTCATAACCAAAATACCGCTGCTACTGGGAATAGAGTATTGGTTGCACATCAGAAATATCCCCGCTCTCTCATAAACATCTCTATATTACAGAATGATTCCTTTATATGACGTCACGGTGACTTTTTAATCTCGATGACAAGAGCAGACGTGGAACATTCTGAACGAAGATTGAAAAATCAAAATAAACCTTAGATTTTCAGAAAAAAAATCCTAAGCTTCGTATTTACCGGAGAGATAACATGGTTAGATACAATTATGATACCAATATTAAAAAGGTAAATAAAATAATGAAATTAAATTTCTCCATTTTTTTTGCAATTATCAGCTCATCTTTCCTAAATCATCAAAATCGTTTAAATTTAGAATATCTTTGGGAAATTTAAGTGACAAAAACACACATTGTATATTTCTCTTCATGAATAGAATTTCCTAACAAATTGAAGATATTTCCCATTTCTCACCAGTCACCGTGCATTTCATTTTAAATTATATGAAGAATCTCTGATATTTAGGCATGTATTTCAGATGCTTCGGTTCGTCTCCTCTAGCTCTGGAATGACGGGAATGAGAGACTGTCGTCAAAACAGTTCAAATGAAGTCCATCACGTAGCATGATAAATGCTTTACTAAATGCAGGTCAAATATATGGCATACTTCAACTTTGCAATGTACACCCTTTACAGCCTGAGCATGTACTTTCGATTACATGTGATATCAAGTTCAGTAACACTGGTTACCAGGTTTCATGTCAAGATAATAAACATAATAGCAGAAATTGAGTGCTCGCCGAGAAAGTGTCGTTGTGAGGTCTTTGTGGTTATTGTAAAGTTGGATATTCGAATGTTTGAACATGTACAATTCTACCAAATCTACGACGTGTCGATTGTAACAATGGTAGCATGCATACTGCTACTTATTGCCCATTACACTTGTACGTCCCCATTTGGAATATGCCAATGTTGTGTGGTCACATCGGTTTACTTAATATTCTAGCTTAATTGAAAATGTTCTTCGGAGAGCCACCAAGCAACTTGAAGAACTACGTGACTTAAACTATGAGGACTGGTTAGTACATTTGGAAATCCCAAGTATGTTGTATAGGAGAAAAAGAGGGGATATGATTGAAGCGTGGACATATCTAAATAGAAAATATAATGTTAATCAGCATCTCTTACATTGGACCTACAAAGTGTCACCAGAAGTCATGCACTCAAACTTAGGAAATTCGGAAGTTCAAAATCCACACGTGCAAACCACTTTTCAAACCGAGTCATTGCCAACTGGAACAACTTATTTACCTGCTACTTTTGTAACATCACCAATTTTAAATACTTTCAAAAACAGTCTAGACACATATTGGGATGACTATAAGTATATAACAGACCCCAGTGTTTTTGATCACTAAGCATTTACTGTATCTTGTTTACCATCTCACAGTTCAAAGTTGTATATATTTTATTATCATCAATCTGAACTCTACAAGACTAGTAAATTACTATCTTGAACTCTGTAAAAAACTTGGACTTTGTGATGAACACTAGGACCATGAACTAATTTACACACACACACACACACACACACACACACACACACACACACACACACACACACACACACTCACACACACACTTGGTTACTAAATATATGTTTTGGTGATTGGATTGTTTTTGGACAATTTCACATTTGATCAGCTCATAGGCTATTAGCCTTTTCTAGCTGCAATGGGATATAATGATATAATATGATATGATATATGATATGATATGATATGATATGAGATTGATATGATATGGTATGATATATGCTATGATATGATATGATATGGTATGGTATGATATATGATATGGTATGGTATGATATGATATGATATGATATGATATGATATGATATGATATGATATGATATGATATGATATGATTAAACAAATACAGCACACACATTTTTGGAGAAATTACTTTGCCAATTAAAATCTTGTGACCGTGTCACTAAACTTGATACAGCATGGCAACTATTTATTGAAACTACATGTTCATGATTCCCAGTAAGCTGTTATGGTACTTAACATTATTTCATTAAATTCATTTAATATTTACCCTGAATGTCTAATTTCACGAGTAAACAAAACTCTCCACCAAAAACTAATTTATAATGACGTCACTGACTCAAGTATATCACTACTGATCTTTATGGTTCATTAACCTAATTTTAATTAGATTGAGTCGTGAACTGTTATCTAGACGATGCGATATCACTTACTTCGTAGATACTGTCGTCAAATAACAGTCCCTGTGGTGGTAAACTGAGTCGGTAATTAAATCCAATAGATGGAGAAATCCCATGGGTTTATAATATCAGGAAATAACAAGGCTGGTCATAGAATTGTTTGTTTAGGCAACAAAAATATCATATGTTTTCGTTAAATTCTACCGAAAATACTCATGAAATATAGCGATTTGAAGAGCAGTGAAATGTGTTTTAACAGAGAGTTAACTTGCTTTTGCGACAAAGAAAACAGAAAAAAGAAAGTTGAGTTCATATATATGGCTAAAAATGCTAAACAACAACAAAACAGTCATACACATACTCACGTGAGATAAACACACGTATACATATACATACACACACACACACACACACACATATATATATATATATATATATATATATATATATATATATGATAACATATACATTAGTGACACACATATATATATATATATATATATATATATATATATATATATATATATGATAACATATACATTAGTGAGTTGACACACACACACACACACACACACACACACACACACATATATATATATATATATATATATATATATACCTCGTGTCTGATGATCGCAATATGCGTGAAACTCCGAGTTACACCCAAGAAAGAGTTCCAGTACTACCAAAACTATATATATATATATATATATATATATATATATATATATATATATATATATATATATATATATATATCAACACTGTACCACTTAATACTTAACTACAGTATATCATGTGTTAAGATAACTTTTAAAAAGGCGTCGATGGTATTTATTATATAAATGATGGTAACAATAAACGAACCATCATATTGTTTGACGAGGCAACTACGAATATCACTCGATCGGCATAGTCTATTTATTTGATGTATTTTAGTCTCTTAACGTCTATCTGTGATCTCATAGTGTATGTCATAGCATTCTAGGTAATGGGTATATTTAAGTTTACATACAGCCGTCTATGTTTGTAACTTTAATACTTTAATACCCACCTCGTATAATTCGGTCGGCGTATTACATTTAATACAAGAAAGAGGCCCATTTTATGGTTTCAATGAAATATCTAACAGACTCATGAAAATGTAATTTGCTTAATAATGAGGAATTGCTTGTAATTTAGATCGTAGCACAATTCTATCAAAATCAAGGTCTCGGTTGCCTTTGAGTGTGGTGCCTTGTGTTTACGACTTTGTCCTTCCAATGTGCTTTATCGGTAACTCGAGAAATAACTGGTCGCTCAATTGACCGTTAATGTAGGTGTGATTGAACAGTACGTGCTTATCATAAGGTTACTATACCGAACACACTTATTTTTACACACAATATTTGCGTTACTAGGCAACGCCCATGGATGACAAAAAATTTGGAATATATAACTGTCAAGGAATGACGCTTTTATAAAATATTATGGTCCAGGTTCTATATAGCTGTCGTGACCTCGAATGATGGCAGAAAAACAACTTAGTGGTGGAAGTACACTGATTATTTCACGAAGTCGGAAAGACTACGCCAGAGAAAATCATGTACATGGTGTAATTCAATAAAGTAACTGAACTATATATATATAAATCAGTATGCATTGTCCTACCTGAGATGATGGAATATAGAATATTAATCTGTATCGCTGGACACTGTTAATGGGAATTTTTCGTAGAACGGTAATCGGCCTAAGGGCCAACATTACTTATGATCAGAAATCAACGAGTCTTGTGGGGCTTTAAGACCTTTCTTGTATATTGATTATAACATGAAGTTATTTTCATGTACGACTGATCTATTACTGGCGTTTTGAATGAATATTCTTTAACAAAGCTAGGCAAGATATAAGTAGGTTACCACTTGAAATTATATCTATTTGTTGTGACATAGTACGAAAGATCTAATAATCACGCGCGCGAAAAGAACCCTCTAGAATACCCATGAAAGAAAGAATAAGCGTAGTTAGATATTAGGGAATGTTGAAAATAATCTATTAATTTCACGGGGTTCCAGCGTTCCGAGACGGAAAATGTACTATGTATGTATGTATGTATGTATGTATGTATGTATGTATGTATGTATGTATGTATGTATGTATGTATGTGTGTGTGTGTGTGTGTGTGTGTGCGTGCGTGCGTGCGTGCGTGCGTGCGTGCATGCATGCATGTATGTATGTATGTGCATGTGCGTGCGTGCGTGCGTTCGTGCACGAGCGCAGATGTGAATGTGTGCGAGATGTGAGCGGTGTGGCTGTGAGAGTGCATAACGTATTCATAATGTGGTATTACAAACCATGCAAATATTCAAGTTATTCATTTAAAATTACCCAGACAACTTTAATACTGGAAAGTATGACTCATTCTCCCACAAGTTTTAAAACTAAGAAACCCACCTAGAACACTTTTATACTGACGTATGCCGACGTCAGAGCCTTATACATAATTGCCAGGTGTTGCAGTGCGACTAAATTTGAAACTTCCGTTGTTAATCGGCGGGCAATAATAAAAAACAGTATTGAAGTTAGAACAACGTCTTCACGGTTCAAATTGGCATGAAATTTTATCTTTACGGTGGAAGAAACTTGTTGAGGCAGAAGCAAATTCCAACAGCAAAATCAATACCCCTGGAGACAGTGTTACTCGATATGTCAGAAATATACACGTATGCTTGGTATACAGCATTTACTGTAACTTTGAGCCATTTCAAGAATAATTTGTGAATATAGTAACTCATTTCCGTCGCTACACACTGAAGCGCACGTATTGTACACACAGTAAGTAAATATTGCATACAAACATAAATGTATAAATACATACATATATATATATATATATATATATATATATATATATATATATATATATATATACATACATACATACATACATACATACATACATACATACATACATACATACATACATACATACATACATACATACATACATACATACATACATACATACATACATACATACACACACACACACACACACACACACACACACAGAATGTATATTTCTAAACAGGATTAATACTGGGTGGAACTTACTAGTATTTCCGAAATCCCATAAACTCTGTGTGGGTGCATATTGTTATATTCACAGTGAATCATTAAGTTCATAAAATTACACGTATTGATATACATATAGCACTCGTCTGTCGCCAGGAATAATTTAATTACTTCTCAACTTGGGAGTAATATTTCAAAAAGGATCAAACACTTCACTGTGATTGGTGTTGTTTTTTTAAAGTTAATTTTCTCTAATACCTTGCATTGGTGAGAGTGAATCATGGAAGTAGTGGGAACTGGAGATGACCAATCCATAATTTTCCAGATGTTTATGGAATGGCTGACAACTTGTGTGATTTAGTATGTAGGTTGACACGTTATGGTGTATCGGACATGGATTTATTTCCCAAACTTCCATAAATGTCAGCCCTCATTAAAATGACACCAAACGGATGCACTAGACGTTTATGATGAAAGGGAGGTAGGGTGCTTAGATTTGTGAGTTGTTGAACGAGGCGATGTAGTAGCAATGTTGTGAATGTCACGCTGATATCATCGTCTTGATAGACTCATCTGTCTCGCCGTGTGACAGTGTATAAGCGTCTCCAACAAGGCAGTATAACGCTTGTGATCTAATGACGAAGACTCGCTTTGTCATTCATCACTGTTTACAAATAATGGTGCCATGCCTTTGGCATAGTTATACAGTTAAAGCTAACACCGTGCCTTCAATGGTATCTCTGCACATATTTTATTGTACAGCGATGAATGCTTTAGAAATCCCCCAGGCAAATCCCTTAGTTAATAGCCTTGAACATACATTGTTTCTAGTGGTGTCTGAATTTTGTCGGACCGTACATAGATCGGATACGATACAGCCAGTAAACTCGATGTGTTATATATCACCAGTTTTATGTGTGTAAACATATCAACGCAAGGTTTAGAGTTTGTACGGTTGACTGCATTTGGATCGCCAGACATCTGCCCCCACTCAATTTAATTTACGCAATCCCCCGCGATAAAAAAAGTATGTCGCGTTAGCTGACACTATTTGTCAATGGTGTTTGAACGAAAAACAACTGACGTCTCTTTGAACCCCGCATCAATGTGTATGTAAAAATGTTATGATTTTGATTAACTGTGTTACTACATTGCACTAGCACTATATAAATAAAACTGAATCGTATGGGTACCTACCAGATTTGCCGACACCATCTCTACCCAGTACGAGAACCTTGCATTCCTTATTGCCGTTTGTATGTCGATTTTTCGGCGGTGAATATGCCATAGCAAAGCCTGTTTTTTTCAGACAGAGCGATGGACTTTCGGAATTATTCTAGTGTAACGCAATAAGAGTCAGAGTTCTTGCAAAACTTACGCAGTACACATAACGGTAGCTTGCCGTTGATTCATAAGCAGACTGTCGGTTGCTGGCACATAGACAGCTTATATCCGAACACCTGTCCTTGTTTCTGCAGAGGCTTTCAACGGCTGTTCCATTAAATAATGCTTCACAGGCTCTTCCATCCACTAATCACACCCATTATTTTTAATAAACGAAGCATTCTTTTCGCTGACTCGCGCTTCCCTACTACCACCACCACATCACCACCACCACCACCACCACCACCATCATCACCGGTCATTGTGATTTTTCCTTTCTAACAATTGAATGTTTTACCTTTGATGACCTTTATGTATTATTTCTGATAGTCAAATATAAATAAACAATTATTAGCAATATTTGAAATATTGTGAAATACCTGAAATCCTTTTACTACTTGAAATATTTTAAGATTTACTTCTTTTACGACTCTTACAGCGGAAATCATAATTGTGTTCAGTTTCAATGATCAATCATGTTTATGAAATGCAATGTGTGTGAGATGTGATGTACACCCCCCCCCCCATAAAACAAATCATGGATGTATTAGTAACTAATACATGAATGCCTAAAATTCATGCTAGAAGGGGAAAGCCCCACTGTCTTATAGTATCTCCAAGTATAGGTTAGAGCTAAACATGAGATATTAGATTTCTCCTTACAAAGACCACATCTATTTGTAAAGAATTATTGAGTCTGAAGTCGACTGTCAATGATACTTTACTGAATGTAGTATATCAGTGTGTATTATACGTTACCATAGAGACTGCAGTATTAATTGACAGGACAAACACTAATGGTATGATTTGTGTCTCCATATAAGGGGGGGTATCATAATTTTTTCATTTGCTGAGGGGGTGGTTTGCTTCGAGAAGGGTTCAGAGGGAGAGTGTTAGTCGATTTTAGTCCAACACAAACAAACAATCCACTGGCCCACCCCCAGCGGTAAATGCTGAACACTCCCTTAGTAAGATTTTTCGTCAATGATATATGCATATCTGATTGATTGTCAAAATGTCATCAGCTGGTAATGTATTCATATTGACTATTATATACAAATATGTGAAATAAACAAGGTTGTCGAAAATAGGCCTCCTTTCTGTTTGATACAACCATGCAGAAACCAACAAGAAACTCATGCCACACTTCAATAGCAAGATCGCATTATTTGCTACATTTAGTCTGAATGAAATAAACCATTTCAATGTATTGACGTGCAGACATTCGGGCGCCAATCTTTTCTTAGTATCAAACACCCGATGAAGGGCGCGTAAAATGTCATTTGTGATGTTCATTTGATGACACTATGGTGGCATGTATAGTTCAATTCACTTAGACAAAATGTAGCAAGAAACTGTACTCATTCAATCTTGCTATCTTAAAGTGTAGCATGTCCAGTTTCTTATTGGTTTCTGTGTGGTTGCATCAAATAGAAAAGCTGAACGTCATTGTGAAATTGACTGTATGTATATACGTATGCATTCCCACGTTGAATTTAACGAAGTAAGTTAGTACGTATGTTGAATAACAAGAGTGGGTGGGAAGCAATGAACGATTTACATGTGTCAAGAATTGAAAAACATCAAAGTTCAAAACTATTATGATGTTATAGCATGGATTTGTTTTTCAATCACAATCCAAAAGAGAATGACCCCAATCCCATTGAACATCTCAAAATATATAATAGGTTAACCTTATCAAGGAGACCCCACTCGACTGATGTAGGCTCCTAATTATCTTGATGTTGTCCAATTGCGTAAAACGTTTTAACCTCTCCCAATCTTGTAAACATGATTCATTGTCTATATATATATATATATATATATATATATATATATATATATATATATATATATATATATATATATATATATATATATATATATATATATATATATATATATATAACTCGGTGAGTATCAATCTGCTAAAACAGTGCTCTATACCGCAGTGGCAGAGCGTAATAGTTTTTATATTAGCAATATTTGAAATATTGTGAAATACCTGAAATCCTTTTACTACTTAAATGCAATGTGTGTGAGATGTGATGTACAACCCCCCCCCCCATAAAACAAATCATGGATGTATTAGTAACTAATACATGAATGCCTAAAATTCATATATATATATATATATATATATATATATATATATATATATATATATATATATATATATATATATATATATATATATATATATATATATATATATATATATATATATATATATATATATATATATATATATAGGAAGTCAGTGGTAAGATTTGTCCGTAGTACAGTGCTCGATACGTCTGCACGCAGAGCGGAGTATATGTTGAGGGTAGAAGAAAATCAAGTCGGGTTTTTCGTCTCTACAAACCTGTTTCGTGAGTAAATCACTCGTCAGGAGATGTTGATGTACTTGCAAATCATGTACATCAACATCTCCTGACGAGTGATTTACTCACGAAACAGGCTTGTAGAGACGAAAAACCCGACTTGATTTTCTTCTACCCTCAACATATATATATATATATATATATATATATATATATATATATATATATATATATATATATATATATATATATATATATATATATATATATATATATATATATATATATATATATATATATATACACACACACACCCGCAAGGTAATCCTGTAATGTTGTGATACATTTTTTTTCGACACCTTCTTGTGTAAACGTCGCATGCCCTTTATGAAGGTGTGTCGTGTATTGCGAATAAAACAGAATTCTACCTGTAAATAGTGTGAAGAGCGACACAGTCTTACAGGCATTTGCATATAGACGGTGGTTGTCACTGAAAATACATATCTTACAGGCTCCAGAGTAAACTTAAAACTGCGATACGAATTTAACTTTTCAAGACTACAAATATCACTATACCATTCAGAAAAAATACCTCTCGATTGATGAATGGATGTATGGATTGATTGGTTGATTGATTGATTGATTGATTGTATTGATTGATTGATTGTATTGATTGATTGATGGATGGATGGATGGATGGCCATGGGTGGATGGATTGGTCACGGTGGGAGTGAGGGTACCGGTGGATAGCTGGATGGTTGGTTGGTTGGTTGGTTGCAATATGCAATTGGTTGGTTGGTTGGTTGGTTGGTTGGTTGCAATATCCAATTTCTTTCATACAGTGGTGGAATATGCACGATACCTTGTTGGGATATAAGCAAATTTGACCGGATGGTGGCCATATTTCTGGTCAATATTTACTGCATTATCCAAAAAAACCCCGTTATGTTGAGATACTCCATTCAAGTGTCTACCCCCTTCATATTATCGAGTGTAAGCCTTCTTTTAAGATTTTGATCTTTGACCTGGACTTTGACCTTCGGGGTCAGTTATCAAATTATAACCATTTCTTGCATATCACTGACACTTTTTAGTATTTGGCGCTACAATTTCTTGCAAATCATGTCAGTTACATAAAATTCAATATTTTAGGGAGTGTGTCTTCTATGAAGACCCGTTCCCTTCATTATATATTTCTTAAATCTTTCTTCACTTGTACTGGTAACATCTCCAATGTCTTGTTCGATACAATAACTTATTCATTATATCGGACACTGTGAACAATACTGTATGCACGAGAAATTAAATCAAATTGATTGGGGGGGGGGGCCTCCATCCAAACATCAGCGCCCTCACCGGCAATCACTATTTAAACCTGTTACTGCTATACGCATGGCTAAGATCGACCACTCATGATCATTAACATGTACAATATCTAATTATTGTTTTTTTAACACTCTTCAGTGAATAGATTGTGGCCACCTGATCGAAAAATGAAACTACAGTCACAAACTAGTGCAGTTTTAACATGGCGACAAATTCAAAACCAAGCTTTCACTCAAGATTGAAACTTGTCACTAAATCGCCTATATTATTAACTATAATTATACTATTAACCAATCATTAACATATAAAATGTCTTTTTATGAATAAATGACCAATTTTTAATGAATATATCGTTGGTTACTTGATGAAAAATATCCCAGTTACAGTTAGTACAGGTTTAATGTATTCCTGGTACTATTTGTGTAATATTTTCTCGAGCATGACACAGAAAACGTGTCAGACTGGTCACTGCAATTACACAGTTTAGCAGGATATTTAAATAGTAACAATTTCAACAGGGAATACATATAATGACGGGAGACTAATCATTCAAATGCTGAAGGTCTGATGACGTTTGCATACAGTGTATTTCCTTTCTTTAAAGGTCTCCAAACACAACTTCTTCGAGAATTTTATTTAAGCTAATCATTCATTCATTCATTCATTCATTCATTCATTCATTCATTCATTCATTCATTCATTCAGATCATTTATTCATTCATTCATTCGTTTGCTTGTTCCTTCATTTGTTTGTTAATATGTTCATTATTTTATTTATTTAGTCATTCATTTATTTTTAATCAATCGATCAATCAATGAATGAATGAAACTAAAATGGGTTGAGAATACCAACTTCATTATTAAGAAAGCTAACACTCGTCTGTATTGCCTAAGGAAACTAAGATCATTTGGTGTTAGTCACGATCTTTTAGGGGTGTTTTTTAATGTAGTTGTTTGCAGTGCTCTCACCTTTGGTATTGTTTGTTGGGGAGGTAATCTTTTCCAACATGAGATGGGAAGACTGAACAAGATTATCAAAAAGGGTAGCCAAATTATCGGTAAACAACGTGAAAATATAGATTCTATCTATAACAAACGCATAATGTCAAAGGCTCACAGTGTTCTGAAAGACCCTTCCCATCCACTTTATGCAGAATTCTACGACCGTCGTATTTCAAGGAGTGGTAGATACCGTGCTCCAGCAGCTAAAACCAATCGTTTTAAATCGTCTTTCGTCCCATCCGCTATCTCAGTTCTTAATAGCAATCATTGTCGTTCTTTTTAGTACTGTGCTGTTGTTTTTAGTATGTTGTGTAATATATGTAATGCTATCTTTTGTATTGCTTTTATTTCTGTTTTACCTGCAAGAACTGTCGTTTTAATTTCCCCTGGTGGGATGAATAAAGTAATTCTGATTCTGATTCTGATTCTGAATCAATCAATCAATCAATCAATCAATCAATCAATCAATCAATCAATCAATCAATCAATCAATCAATCAATCAGTCGATCAATCAATCAATCAGTCGATCGATCAATCAATCAATCAATCAATCAATCAATCAATCAATCAATCAATCAATGGCACTCATTCTTTTATTCATTTGTTCATTCATCGGTCCATCTGTCTGTCCAGTCATTTGCATAAGTAAAGATTTTTTTGTAATGAAGTAAAAATAATGTAAACTTCAAATTTAATATAATTTGATTTATGCATTGATAATAATAAAATACAAGTTAGATAAAGCTTATTAGTTTTTCTTTTTTATGAGTCATTTGTATAACTACTAATTTTCAGAAATTGGGCAATATCTTACAAAGATCCTTTGCCCAATCACATTGAACAGTGATAAAGTATTGCTATTCATTCACAGTGCAGTAGAAACAGGCTTCTAATGAAAACATTGCATATGAACTTGATGATTTTAATGGCTGCAATTGTTTACGTTTACAGCTGACAATCAACAGGTTAATTTGTCTAATTCTTTCTACATCCCCACTATGCGCGGCATCTTTGTAATTGTTTTATTTGATTTGTCTGTGTGCATTTGTGTGTATGTATGTATGTATGTATGTATGTATGTATGTATGTGTGTATGTGTGTATGTGTGTGTGCGTGTGTGTGTGCGTGCGTGCGTGCGTGCGTGCGTGCGTGCATGCATGCATGCATGCATGCATGTATGTATGTATGTATGTATGTATGTATGTATGTATGTATGTATGTATGTATGTATGTATGTATGTATGTATGTACATTGTATGTCCGTGTGTGTGTGTGTGTGTGTGTATAAAAAACGTAGTGTCTCGTGAGTGAAACACCAAGGCAACTTCATTTCTCCCGTACTCTTTGCTCCTAATGAAGGCGTTCATTGACATTGATATGTCATGAATGGTTTATGTTTATCAATAGTAGATATGAATTTTGCCAACAATCTTTGAAAAACAAAAGAATTTGTTAAAAAATAAATAGCGGGAAAAAGAGCTAAGTACTGAAATGGTAAATCACACGAACGAGAGGAGAAAGTAGGTAGGATGACTGCAGCTTATTTCCCCGGAGTCATTGGTGATGCCAAGACAATTTGTGAAGAAAAGATGAATTGTCACCATGGTTATGTGGCTAGGTACGAGATGATAGATAGTATGGACACCGAATAAAACGTCTTTTCCCTACACACTGATAAACAAGATCTGAACACAGCACCATGGGAATTAAGTCATTTCGCCTCAGTGTCTTCTGATTAGTGTCTTGTCAAAATCCACTCAGGTTCTAATTTATTTTGATTATCGACGCCAAAATAGAAAGTCGGATTTTGACGATTATATAAATGGAGTAGTCGTGTATGTGTATGGCCTTAAAATGAAAAGCATTTGTAATCAGGTTGTGAAAGCTCAAGGGACAGGTTCGTACTTTTAACTACAGTAGAATGTTCTCTATTGTCAAGGCTCTCAAAGGGACGAACAAATCAAAATGATACAGCACTATACATGGTGGTCAGAAGGTCGCCACAGACTAACTCTCGTCAGAAGGTCGCCACAGACTAACTATCTCGTCAGAAGGTCGCCACAGACTAACTCTCTCGTCAGAAGGTCGCCACAGACTAACTCTCTCGTCAGAAGGTCGCCACAGACTAACTCTCTCGTCAGAAGGTCGCCACAGACTAACTCTCTCGTCAGAAGGTCGCCACAGACTAACTCTCTCGCCAGAAGGTCGCCACAGACTAACTCTCTCTCGTAGTCTGGCCAGGAGTCTGGTTACTCTTTAAGTATTATTAAAGAGGTCGTTCACATCTTCAGTGGTGAGCTGTTTCAAATTCCCGACATATTCATTTTGATATGTTTGTGATCTCGTGGCAAGCCAAGTGTTCATTTTGACTGGAACGCCGAAGATTATCGTGTTATCTAATATCTAATAT
This sequence comes from Glandiceps talaboti, assembly GCF_964340395.1. NCBI lineage: Eukaryota > Metazoa > Hemichordata > Enteropneusta > Spengelidae > Glandiceps > Glandiceps talaboti. The sequence goes on from NC_135571.1 coordinate 3,905,300, forward strand.
CAAGGTATAGATAAAAAAAAACATCTTACATAAAACCAACTTTCAGTCAAAATTACTGTGGAAATAGGGTTGATGTGGCATTTCATCATTGTATACAACGCTCTTACTCAAACATAAGCAACTTCAAATACAAAATAAATAACCTACCAGAAGTAAACTAGATACCTTCTGTAGGGGCAAAGCGAGTTTTTCCTAGACACAGTAATAATTGGAATGCACAATTCTCAGCTATAGCTATCTATCATACATGATATACTCTATACTGGTCAAATTAATTATACCAAACTATACGAAATTTGAAGCTTGCAAACGTACGATATTGCCTAATTACCGAAAAATCATCCATTATGCAAATGATTAATTAAGATTATAGGCTACATCATAAAGCTTATTTTGAGGCATGAACTATGAAGTTTGCTTTCAAAAAATATTGCGTAATTACTAAAAATGATTAATTATGCAACGGGCTAATCGCAATTACAAACTAACATCAACAAACTATATAAATTACGTGCGCTTCATTATTATCAATGCATGTACCAACTTATATGAACTTTGAAGCTTGCATTCTTAAGACATAGACTATTCATCAAAAATCTTTAATTATGCAAATGAGACAATAGAACTAAAAGCGATGCCAACAAACTTTACGCGCTTTGAATACGTTAGCGTAGATATGAACAGACTAATGCATTTTCATAAAATGATTATAATTCATGACCATGACTTCATTTCCTGAACTTTCCTGGCGTTTCCTTTAACACTCTGGGTTTGAAAGGTTTGATAGTAGCAAAGCATATATACACATTCCCCCTTCCCTAATTGACATAGTACTTTCACGAAGAAGTCAACAACACTCGTCGTTTACAAATTACGAGAACTCCCCCCGATTGACGGTGAAGTGTTGTCTTGAGGGACAACTTGTCATTATAGCAACACAGAAAAACAGCCTCCTACACGTATTCCTGACGCATTTCGTTCATGACATATTACATATGGGAATACAAATGTTAGTTTACGAACTTTGACTATTGAATATATAGGTACAGGTCAGAGTTGTGAGACGATGTTCAGTGAACCCCATCACCGTTCAATGTCACATTGAGATTAGAATTCAGGGTCTATGTAAAGTTCATTTCTGTCTAGATTCCTCTACATTTCGACTGACCAACGACCTAGCTATCTATGTACTTTCTCTGTCTGTCTGTCTGTCTGTCTGTCTGTCTGTCTGTCTGTCTGTCTGTCTGTCTGTCTGTCTGTCTGTCTGTCATTCATTCATTCATTCATCCATCCATCCATCCATTCGTCCGTCCGTCCGTCCGTCCGTCCGTCCGTTCGTTCGTTCGTTCGAACATTCAATCATTCATCCACGCATGCACATACATACATACATACATACATACATACATACATACATACATACACACACACACACACACACAAATACATACATACATACATACATACATACATACATACATACATACATACATACATACATACATACATACATACATACATACATACATGTACATACATACTTACACACACATACACGCACGGACGCACACACACATACATACATACATACATACATACATACATACATACATACATACATACATACATACATACATGCATGCATGCATGCATGCATGCATGCATACATACATACATACATACATACATACATACATACATACATACATACATACATACATACATACATACATACATACATACATACATACATTCTTTGATAATTTATAATTTATTGCATTTGGAAAGCTGTACACATCAATTTAACTTATCGATATAATGGTCATTGTTTAAAATATCTAGAGGATGAGTTGAGATGTTGCAAAACGTTTGGTCTTGGTCGATTTTAGTACTCGTTTCGGATATGGGCTACTTGTTTGTTTTGAAATTCCTTGACAAACTACGTTTTGAAATATAATTGAGAGAATTCCTACCCGAGACTATCTACATTTTAATATGTCTACTCCGAGTTAACCACAGACGATCTCTCTTAGTAAATGTATAGTGTTTGGAAATATGTCAATTTAAAAGGAATGATTGAATATTTTGTCGATCATGGAAAAAGGAATAGGATAAAATTTAAGAGAAGGTATGACAGACAGGAGGAAAGAAGACTGATAGAGAGACAATAGGTTTATATTATAAACTAAAGAGAAGTACTGCCCGTTTCATAATACCGTTCACTGGTTCTGTTTTATACAACCATACTGGACATGCCACACTTTAAGATAGCAAGATTGAATGAATACTTTCTAGCTACATTTTGTCTAAATGAAATGAACTAGTAACTGCCATCCATGCAGAGTCTGACATAAAATGCCCATATCAACACATTGGGGCCAGCATGTCTGCATCTAGTTGCAGTGTATGTAAGTTGTTTATTATATTAGATAAATGTAGCAATGAATGAGATCTTGAGAAGTGTGTATCGTGTGCAGTTTCTTGTTGGTTTCGACGTGGTTGTATCAAACAGAACCAGAGAAAATTAACCCTTTCAGGACTAGAAACTTTCCCGCCAAAATTTTTGAACAAAAATTCTTGTTTCTCTGTAATTTTTGGAAAAAGATCAACTTTATTTTAGACCAGAATTCAAGAAATATTACTTCCCAATGAAGTAATATTCTTAAATTTTAGAAAATGTTCTTACAATCAAGTTTCTATTTATTCCAATGTCGTCTCTAGGAATGAAAGGGTTAAAATGAAACGGATACACTGAGACAGTTGACAAACGAAGAAAAACATACATGAATGGATATAGAATGAAACTGGGTAATCAAATGTATACATTTATTTTTGGAGTTTAATATGTTTACTGAGCTTTTACTACAAATATAACCTTTGAAAGCTCACTGTTGACAACATCTTTAATTGGCTCAATGTTACACAATGACAATAACATATCTGTGTATTGACGACTGACGTCATGTGTGGTCAATCTCAATTGTGGCAGTGTGTTTAGATAGCTTGTTATTGTAACAGTAGTCAGTAAATATTTGTTAATATGATAACAATCATTTTATTTTGCCAAAAATGGATTATTTTCGACTACATAAAATCACGTGATTGTGGTGTTAAAGAGGTATAATCCACATATTTACTATTATTTCACTTTCTGATAGGTCGGTTCTAAAATTTGTTCATCATAATATTTCAAACACGTTCTTAGTCCGGGTAAGCGTTTATGAAACTGGTCAAGTATGATGACGTCATATTTATACTCTATAATATTACGTCATTATTATTATTTCTTATGACTAATAAGTGTTCAACCAATAGCGTTTAGGGGGTATGTATGCTTCTTTGAGTACAGTACTTTGTGATAAGGGTTTTTTGTATGAAAATAAATTGCTGTCTTCCAATTAAAATGAAACAGAGCTAAAAAAAAAGAGAATAGATACGCTCTGATTTGTGTTTCGCCAATTGCCAGTAAACACATAGAATTTGTTACACGGCAGAAATATATCATGATCGACTTCAAAAAAGCAAAATTTGAGTTAAATACATATTTCTTGCATATGTTGACCGCAAAGATTGATTTATGAGAGTGGATTTGTTCGTAGATGAAAATACATAAACTTATTAATTATATATTATTGATTACATTTTTTATGAAATAACAAGACTTCCGTCGTATAGGGCAAGCATTTATGGCGCCCTCTATAAAACATGGATATCACGTTTTGTTTTTGAAAATGTGGTTGTACATTCATATCTTTAATCAAGTCATGTGAGTAAGTCTGACGACAATACCCCTTTAAAGTATTAAGATAATTTAAATAAAAAGTGTTGAAATCCTGAGAAAAAGAGAGTAGCATTGACATTTGTTTCATGAGCTTGGTATAGCAAATAATTTGAGTAGGTAATAACGCACAAATATTTCATGATTTAGCATTGAGCTTTCAATCCACATGTTTTGGTCGACGATCCTCATCAATGACAAATTCCATAGTTAATATTCTAAATATCTAGGAAACGACTGATTTAAACGGTGGTATATCTATTGATACAATAGATAAGGGGTGAGACAGTGTGGTCAAGCTTCAAAGAAATGTATCCAAAATTTAAAATCTAACGTTAAAATGACTGAATCTTTTTGATCAACATCACCACAGAATTCTAGCAACACGAGTAGTACTAATACTATGCATTGACATTCTTCTGCAGTACATTAATGTGTGTACGACAACATACGGATGTTAAATCACAGACTTGTCTGTGGTTGAATTGAGCGGGTTTTGTTGTTTGCCAGTCCTTCCAAGCGCATAGGTGAATATTCCAACAGACTGACGAGTACGTCTCGTGGTCACGATGATGCATGCCTAGGTTGGCTGATGGTCGGTGAACATCCCAACAGAATCTTGGCGGGCTGTTGTTCGGTATTGCATCCCTGTACCGGTGATCTGCGCTGCCATCCGATATTTTCAATGCCAGTAGGGATGGCAGGTAGTACATATGACAGTTTCTCCGGCGACAACGATTAAACAATATTTCAATTGTCCAATAAAGGAGTGATTTGACAGAGGGATTATATAGCGATTTGACAATTTGTACACATACACAGCTGGTGATACAAACCTGTTAGAGTTGTTAAAATCAACCATAGAGTGACAGCTCATGACTTTGTTTTAAATACAGGGTTATACAGATAAAAGTAGAACTAAGGACATTTCATTATGTACAGAACACATCAACACTATAGATAGAGCTTTAAAGCTACACTGGCTGAAACTGGAACACTTCTTTGTAAATGTTTACTTAGATATAAAGATTTACTCGTTATATCTCACTCCTCATATATGAATTATCTGTGGGTAAACCTATTTTTGTATCTGTACACAAAATATGGTACAATAAGTCCAAGCAAATTATTTTTGGGTCCGCACCCACAAAATCACCACCCCTAATGTGATCACGATTTCAATCTGTTAACTACGTACAGATGAAATCGACACCTAATTAACATGTAAAATGTCTAATTATTGGTATTTTAACAATTTTCAGTGAATATATTGTTGGTTGATCGAAAAAATAATACTTCAGTTACAGCTAGTGCAGCTTAAAAACGAGCATCAAAACAATTAATAATCACTACATTTACACTTAATATTCGAATATCTTGATTTGTGTATATCACCATATATACATATTACGTCACATTAAAATTTAAATATCAAGAAAAACCAAATTCTTGTATCATTCAAAGTTTGTCAATAAACGGCGTGGTGGAAGTGCGCCACCAACGTAAATACTCCTCTACTTGATATGCATGTTAGAAAACATCCGATCCAGAAGAGAGGCTCTGGAAGCCTTTCGTCTGAGTTTAATTTCGTGATAGAGTTCTTTAATTGCCTCATTAATAGACTCGTAGTCGTCAGCAGCCGACACTTCAAAATATTGGCATTTCATTTCTCTTGATAAACATTCACCTGCAAAAAGCAAAAAAGTAAATAAAGTCAAATTTGGGGGTTTTGCTAGTGGACATTTGAAAGTAATGAAATCACATCCTGAGAAGATACATTATAATTCACAATTTGTTGTTGAAAATCCACGATTTAATGCTAGATTCTTGAATTAGTGTTATTTTATCATTATAAGCCTCTTTGGTGTAGAGAACCTCTTGAGATATGGACACCAAGGCAAGACTCTTGGTATAATAATGTTGAATACACAGGAATTCATTTTACCTTCGTTCGTACTAACTTTCCGAAGATGTGACAGATCTGTTTTATTGGCAAGGATGATAAATTCACATAGACAATGTTTTTTACAATCTTCAACTTTGTTTTTCCACGACTGTATCGTCCAATAACTTCTAAGGTCAGTGACTGAGTAGGTGAGAACCACACCATCTGCCCACCTTACGATGTCATTGGTCAGTGTTTTCTGTAATTGCAAAAGAATATGCATGAATCATTACGAATGTTGATCACACTGTGGTAAAAATGCACGTATATAACTCAGCTTGTGTCCCTTTAAGGCGACACATTACTTGCTATAACCTCAGACCACCACACAATAGGGAACTTGCAATCCAGACTGAGCATGCTCAGACGCAATGGACTATGGGATGATCTGTGGTTATTGTAATACCTAATCTGGAGCTACTGATAAAATAAACCTCCCACAATGGTCAAGGTGACTATGAATTGATTATTTGTGGTTACAAACAATATAACATTATTGTTTACAATCCTATATGATTAGTATTTATTATCACATTTCCCATGATGCAACATTCAACATGGCGGGTTTGCAAGTTTCCTATTGTTTGGTGGTCTAAGCTGTAACTGAACTTCAGAAGTATTATTATTTTTTCGAGACAACCAACAATACATAAAAATGACAATTCATAAAAGACCAATAATTAGACATTTTATTTAAGGATTGACTATATCCATGAGTAGTACAGCAACAGGTTGAAATCATGTTCGAATTGGGGCGCTTATTTTTGGGTGTGGACCCAAAATGATTTTGATTGGATTTTTTGTACTATGTGTACAGCTGCAAAATACTGTTTACTCGCAGGTGATGTAGTAGCGTGTACGATATTATGAGTAAGTCATACATTTTAAAAACCCCTTCAAATTGCAGCTTTAACATATTTGCCGTTGGTTGTACTGGCGATGACAGTTTGTAGAGCGCCATAAATTGATTTGTTGTGTAGCACGTCTAAACAAAGTCACGTTCATTAACGTTTGACATAGTGTTGTCCTTAGGGGTTGCTAAGTCCTAATCTTGCCATCTCTTGATGTCACAGCATAATCACATCCAAGATCTTTACTTTGTTCGTTTATTAGCTCGAAAGTCATAATTTCTATTCAAATCTGACATCGCCTGACATCTTTACGACGTTCGTTATATATCGCCCTCTACCGGTGTAAGCTTACTTACCGCGCTTTTACTGTCCAAGATTTCGAGATGGACTATTTCTTCTGAGATCGTCGTCATGTGTTTATACCTGTAATCTGAAAGAAAAGGGCGACTAATTATCCAAAAGTTTCCCTCGCTTGTCTTGTCTTGAAAATTGGCTTTCATTTAAGGACTTTCCCACTATCATTTATCTCCACTATACTATGTCATGATGAAATTCTATGTGAGCTATACAGTGGCTTGATACTGTGTCGAGTTACATATATCTCAATGAAAGTTGGAGATATTTTTGTCGTAAATTGTGATGGGTGTGATTTGAAAGGTAACCTTTGACAGAAGAAGACAGAGATCAGAGCATTGCATCGTACTTGGTACGGTTTAACATGATATGTGAGACTATGAGAGGACAGGTCTATCAGAGAGAGATAAATTATTTCAAGTGATTCGGTAATGCCACCCCTCCCCCGAGGTACTCACTTTAAAGAGGGTATATACCGATGTCGATCCCCGTTTTCGACTTATGTAGACTTTTGACTCTTAATGTTTGTAATTTTTTGTAGAGTTCTGCCCCCCGTCTTTAAATGCATGTACTACTTCCCATTTTTTGGACAACGTAGTTTCGAAGTTACCGATTTCCCGACACTTTTCGTCAACATAGTTTCCAAGTTTCCAAAATTAAAAATTTTTCTGAGATTTTTTACTCCTATGTGCTACTGAATATTGACATTTTATTCACTAGTGTCT